>NW_028275157.1:18570076-18878969 GCF_013281855.1 Momordica charantia | reverse complement strand
CACATCCATGCTGATTGTAAAACATAATCTTTCAAAGTTTTTTTTTTTTTTTTTTTTTAGTTCTTATCTAATGTTTCATCAGAGTGTTGTTTTTACCATGACAACCAGTCTCTCCATATTTTTATAAGGATATGATATTATTTAGTTTTGAAGTTAAGCCCACATAACCAAAAGGCTGCCACATACGAATAGTATTAATTATTCCACAACGAAGGTTTAGATCAATTTTTACTATTTTTCTGTTAAGACAACTAGTCTCCTATAATGGTATTATATTAACTAATTTAAACTTAAATTTGCATAACTTTCAAAATACCACATATATAATAATGAAATATTTTCTTCACATATCATAATTCCCCCTCTCAGTTGAGACATTGTTAGCTCCTCAGAGAAGTTTGTGGAAACCCCCCGTGGGTCGCTTCATTGAAATTCACAACCTTTTCGAAATCTAAAGCCAAAAGTAGTAAATAGTACTTGAAAAACCATTGAAAAAAACCATGCTTTTGTACTTGAAATTCGAGTGGGATATATGTTTTTACTGTAGTGACAGCAGCATCCTAGACGTTGATTTTAACCTCATCCCCCATCTTCATCAACCATCTTTTCCCTTGGAAAATCAATGAACACAAACACATGACATATAAAAAAAAAAGAAAAAGAAAAAGAAAAGAAATTTACTTCTCCCCAGCTCCATGAAAGGGATGGAAGTTAAATTGAAGAAGAAGGTAGGTTGTTACTCGACAGTTTGGCTCTGACTTCGTTGGGGCGTAGCAATTAAAGCATAAACAAAAAATGGCCGCTTTCTGCCATATTTTTCTCCATCTCTACAGAGTTTGTTTCCCACATAAACAGCCATCTCATAAAAGTCCAACCAAATAACGAAAAAAAGAAGCAAAAAATAACCCAACACCAACACCACCAAAACACCAATCCCTCCTTTTTCTTTTTTTTTTTTTTTTTTTTGTGTTCTTACATGGTTGCCATTGTAGTAAAGTGTTCCAGTTCTGAGAGGGCAAAGGCAAATGCAAATAGAAATGGAAATAGAGAGTTGAGAGTTGAGAGTTGAGAGGGAGTCCCCCATTTCGTGGTCTTGGAAATGGTGCGGACAATATAATAATTGTTGGGATTAGACATCAGCTGTACCATTGAACAGCGGTATTCCTGTTCCTTCTTCCCGGCTTGGACCAGCCTTGTCTCGCATTATTACACACAAAAAACGTACCACTTGCTTACGATGATTAGATCCCACGGTCCCACCAACCGATCAACACATATATATCTTAATAACCAATTTTAATTTTTAAATTGGATCAAATCCTTCTTCCAATTTCCTTTCAATACTTATATATCAAATTTAATCACTCTGCTTTAGGTTAGATCGACCCTTTATCCCATAAACAAGAATTTCATATTAAAGCTGCATGTAATAGATTTTTATTTGATTTTTTGAAATCGATACGGTGTGGCTTTTAGCCTGTGGATGCCTATAAATCGGGATTCGTTGTTTGGATCGAACAACACAGTGACTAGTACCATGCATGCTTGAACTCCAAGACCTAGCCTAAAGCTCTTGCTATCGTGTCATACCCCAATAATTAAAAAACATATCTTAGAACTCATCATGATATAGTTATAGCCATGAGAGATAAATAATATTTACATTTAAAGCTTATCACTAGTAAGAAATGAAAGGGTATTTTCCACTTATATGAGTATGGTTCGATTGGTATGCATAAATATTTTTGAATTTGCTAAAAGAAATTAATAAAAAATTTTGATCCGCCTCTGATTTAAAATAACTGTTTGAAAATTTTTACCCGATTTAACATGGAACAATTAAATCAACTTTCTTTTAAAGAGATCGATAGTTATCCCATAATCAAGATAGTATTCACCACTTGAATTATCTTTTAAAAGACATATATCTATGTTCGATACATGTTTTAATTGAGAATACATCATCATAGCATCACAGCTTAGGGTCTCTTGCATCAACAACTTTCTTGGATTGGATATAATGGTATTTTCTATTCAACAAATTCATCTTCAACTTAAAAGACTTTATTTTCATGAATTCTACTAATTAAATCATAGACTTTTCCTTGAGAGTTTTGACCTTAATCATAATTCATTTATCAAATAAGACTCTCATCTAACAAGGAATTTTACTTTTCATATAGAAGAAACTTACAACAAAGACTCTTCATTTTACAAATTATGGGAGTGTACATGCATACATTACTCACACGATATATACAAAAGCTTTTACAATTTTTTCTTTTCACACGTGTCTTTGTCATCTTTCTCAGACATGATGGTCAAATCAATTATTTTGACAAATACCACATCAATGTTTAATAATCTCTTAGGAGATTTTTCTCTATTTTGCATGTGGAAAAATCTAACCATAATTTTCATAATATTATTATATTATTGGAGATTATGAATTCAAATGATGAAGTATAGGAATCTATATCATGGGAAATGACAAATTTGAAACTGAAGCACAAAAAATGCTCAAGTTTCCAACTTCAATTTCTTTTTCCTTAATTATCTATATGTATATTTCTAATTAAAGTCAAAAGCAGATTCTAAAGAGTTTTTAAGTGCAAAAGGCTAAGGTTGCAAGTTGGACCAGGTCTGTCATTATATTATGAGGGGAATCCAATATATCCAAGTTGAGCTAATTTCCTTTAGTCAATTTCACCATTTTCACATCATTGCCCTTGACATTTTGAGCTGACTTTATTGGAAAAGCAAGCAAAATTACTGTTTAAAATTTTATTACCGTTATAATGCCTATCCTTATTGTTAAGATCAATTTAATGTCTTCAAAAAGACTTTATTTATACCTTTCCAGCTATTTGATTTTTCTAATTGTGTCGATCTCATTGTCACGGTATACTTTTAAACTTCAATAATCTCTATCATCATATGTTATGAATTATTAATCTCAATTATCTAACTAAAAAAGACCTAATACTAGTGAATATAAGTGGTCAAGATTTTAAAAACATACATCACCAAGGATAAATTATCGAGGTTATATAATAAAAGTTTTAATTATAATTAAATTTTCTAAAAATATAGAGATTTTTGTTAGTACGACCTAAAAATATAGAGATTAATAAATTTTATCTTTATCCTTTCATGTGTGTTTTTGTTGGTCATAATTTAACTTAAAAAAGAATTTTCACAACCTGATTAAACAAATAATTTTCTATAGCTATTATGTAACATAGGTTGATTAGATTAAAAGTATTCATGAATATTAAAGAAAAAATAAATATCAAAGCTTCGTATTTTAAATAATATATAATAGGGGGTTCATAAAACAATAATGAATAATGATAAATATCGTTTTGTATAATATTATATTAATTGTAGTCTAAGATGGGCTGACAAACGTCTAATTGATCAATGAAATCACGTGGTTGGTTGAATCCAAGAAAAGTTGACATCATTTTCAAAATCTTATACATATATTTACTCAAGAAAAGCCCAATTTAGGAGGCTAAGACTGACTCAACCAATTAGTTAACATGGAAAATTCTCACTTGAGGTTATTAGTGTAATTTTAGGTTATGTAATTAAATTTAATCTCTAATATTAACTATTCAATACAATTAAATATTTTTAAAATTATACATTATATATATAGCCCCTCAAATTCTTCTTTTGAAAATTTAATGTTTAATATGTATTCATTTTATTTTACAAAAATATGACAAAATAGAATTTCATATTTACACAGGTATACCTTCTTAAAGAATCATTTTGAAAATTTAAATGGGTATTTCATTTTTCAGCTCATACACTACGATTAGTTTCTAGTTTTCTATTTTAAAATTTATGATTGTCTTTTTGTTTTTTTAAAAAAAACATATGATAGTTAGAAATACATCTTAGAAATACATTTAAATTTTTAGCTACTTTTTTTTTTCTTGAGTTTATAAAACATGGGCTAGATTATGAAAACATTTTTAATATGGTAAATGACAAATAAAGAAACACATAGAAATGTTTATTATAAAAGTTTAATTTTAAAAAATAGAAAACCCTAAATCTTTATAAAATTTTATTATCTTAAAATTAATTATAGATATTTCATTTTTTAAAATTACAAATACGGAATATTTGAAAGATTATAAATCATTAATTATTTTTTATTACAATATTAATTAATTTAAATAACAATGTCTAATATAATTTTATTTCATGTGATAGTTATTGATTATAAATTGATGGCTAACTTAGATATTTATTAATCATAATCCTAACAATTGTTAATTAAATTATTTTTAGTACGAATTACTAATTAAGTTGTATGCATTCTTATTTTTACTATGTATGCTATAATTTTCGTAGTGGTTTATAATAATAATAGTAACTTAGTTAGGATATCTTAATCTCAATGCTCCTAGTATACATCCGATAACGTAACTCAAGTGAATAAAATATCTATTATACCCACCTGCAAAAAAAGGAAAAAAAATTCCCACCTCTTTATCAATTGAACTAAAAATAAAAAGAAGACTAAATGCACTTACCTGGTTTTATTTTATTTTAAGACATAATTTACTGGTTTCAAAATATTATTTATATCCGACCCAACTCAAATTATATTATTTGGATACGTCCCTACACATGACAATATATAAGGTACTCATATAATAATATTAATTTTTATGTAATATTACATCATTTTTCTAGAAAATAATATTAGGAAAATACAGTAAACTTAATGACAATTCTATGAAGAGATGCCACCATCCATTTAAAAGTCAAAAAGTTGGCATATTACTTCCAATCATGAGATTGTAAATTCAATCCTCGACCCCACGTGTTGTACTCAACAAAATTTAAAAGTCAAAAGTGGTAAGGAAGAGTGGCACTAAAATTATCAATTAACCATGAATTATTTAATTAGTGTCTAATATTGATAATATTGAAATTTGGGAATATGTTCAAATTCCATGATGGCCACTTACCTTAAAAATTAATAATCCCTTTATGTCTCCCGACACCAAATTGTAGGATCAGGTGGTTGTCGTGTGAGATTAATCGAAGTATGCGTAAGCTGATCCGGACACTCACGGATATTAAAAAAATTGATAATATTGAATTTTAATGGTCTCTAATATGTCTCAACTCAGATAATCAAGTTGGAAAAACTGGCAGTGAAGGGTTCATTTAGTAACGGTCTCGTTTCTTGTTTCCTGTTTCCAATTTTTTTAGAACTAGAAATAAGAATTCGTTGGGTAACTATTTCTGTTTCTTGTTTCTTTCAAATAATAATAATAATAATAGTAATAATAATAAATAAATAAATAAATAGAAACAAAAATATATTTGATAACTATTCCTTGTTCTTATTTTTTTTGGTAAACACTTTGTGGGTTTGAGACTTGAACTAGAGGTGCTCACAGGTTGGGTTGGGTCGGGTTAGGTAGGATTTTGTTTCGGGTTGGTATATATAGAGGATCGAGTTTGAATTGGATGGTCAACCCAACCCAAACCAACCAAATATATTCGGGTTGGGTTGTGTTTTTTTTTATTTTTAATTATCACGCGGCCACAAAGAATTAGGATTAAAACTCAATGGACGACTGAGATAAAATACAAAATGAAAGAAGATAATATGAAAATCTTAAATGAAATGTTAGGATTAAAACTAAATGAACGGTTGGTATTGAAGATAAATATATTATTATTATTATTATTATTATTATTATTATTATTATTATATAATTAAAAAATACACATATATGCATAAATTCGGGTTGGGTTGGGTTGATCCAACCCAATTTTTCAAAGATTGAACCCGAGATCAACCCAACTCGATGCTTCATCTCACCTAACTCAACCCTTACCGTTTGGGTTGGGTTAGTCGGGTTCGTTGAGTTGGGTTTTTTGAACACCCTAACTTCTTGACCAATGATATATATATCAATTCTATTTTATTTTTAATTTTTTAGAACATAGCTAAAATAAAATTTAGTAGATGTAATATAAAAATATATAATATATGCTAGAAGAATATAATTTATTAAAGAAAAATATAATTTACAATATAAATTTATTTTGATATAAAAGTATACCTTATTAGTTTTAAATAAATAATACATTTTTAAACTATTTTTAAAAATATAATAAGCTAGATAAAGAATATACTTAAAATTATATTTAATTTAATAAATAGAAAATATATTTTTGTTTAAAAAAATATATAAAGAATAAATGTTCAAATTATTTTTAATTTAATGATAGTTTTTTTAAAAAATAATAACATTAACCTAAATAAATAATAAATTTCAAATTATTTTTAATTTAACAAATAGAAAATATAAAAAAATAAAATTAATTTTAATTTAACAAATAGAAAATATAAAACCAACCGGGTTCCAAATAGAAGAAGAGGAATTACCACATACATGTTTTAGTAACTAAACTACGATGTATAGTATTTATACTAAAAATTCTTCCGGGATGAGTAAAAATAAACTACTTTCTAGAGTTTCTAAAATTTGACTCTTTTTTTGGAAACGTTTCTCAAAATCTCGAAATAAGAAATAAGATAGATTATCAAACAAGTCTGTTTCTAAAAAAAAAAAAGAAATAGAAACAAGAAACAGGAAATGTGAACGTTACCAAACGAGCCCAAAACTAACTTATTTGATGTATTCTTTTGAAATTATGATGTAACTATCATCTTTCTGGATGGGAGCGTTTTAATTTAGACTTTTTTTTTTGGTTTTTGTATGTTCCTCCCTACCTTACCTACCTTAATGAAGTGATCACTCATTTTTTCAAAAAAAATATTGATGTCTTCTTCAATACAATATTAACTAGATAGAGGAACAAATCCATAATCTTCCAACGCATCTCTCTACAAACAACAAGGAAACAAATTCAAAACCAGCTGGGCAACATTTCATTAAATTAAACAAAATTGGTATACATTTTAATTATTGCAAAGCAACAAATTCAATTCCTTTTCCTTAAAAAACTTAAGAGAGGAAAATCTCTAATCAAAAGCAATATTTGGTTGCGTGTGGCGGCTAAGATATTATTTATATGCACTCATACAACGACACATTCACATGCATACACAATCAACTCCATTTTACCTTTTTAAATTGGTATGATCAATGATGTATGTGCATCTTTGGGCCGAATTTTTCGCAACTTAATTAACATGCTAAGGTTAAATTAACCATGCAATATATATTTTTTCATTCTTCCTCTAACATGAACTCAAATAAGATATTAAAAATTGTAATAAGTGGCAAATAATTTTGCTTTATGAGCACAAAGAATAATATTTTGCGAATGTAATAATTTTTTTAAGACTGTTGTGATAGACGCTTGCTACATAGACTATTATGGGTGGCTCATTGGTCCAAGGATTATGGTTAATTAGGAGGGAATAATTTTTTTTTTATTACTCAGGATTATTCCTTGAACCAAAGACCTCAAAGTTATTCCTTGAAATTCCAAGCCACCCAAACTATCCATTGGGATAAAAGGAAGGAAATGAGTTCAAACTCCATAATAGTCACCTACACCTACCTTAGGCATTAGTAATTCCTATATGTTTCCGACACTAAATGTTGTAGGATTAGCTTATATACATAAACGTCTATGGGTGATAGGGTCCATCATCGCAGATAAACATGCAAAATTGAGATATGTTGATAATTTATTGGAAATTTGGGTCATATTTTTAGCTTGTATGTACTAAATTTGCTATATTATTTTGGACCAATTTGTCACATGCAAATATCCCTAAGTTAATTTAGTTTACCGGATCCAAACTTGTATGCTAATTAATTAGATGAAATAGGGAAGAAAAATAATGATGATTTCTCTTACCCTAATGCCATGTAAAAGTACCATTCCATGAAAAAACATAAGAATATTTATAAATTGATGGTCTCTCATACTTATTCAAAACCAATGAACTTTCATATATAAAAGTATATGAGATTGCTTTTTTCCATAGGAGTTTGGGGTTGGGAGGCTAAGGGAAGGCTGTCTTGTATCAAAACATATATAATATAATTAAGGAGAGCTTTTCAAAGAAGATAATCTCAATCATAATGGAAGACTAAATTCTCAAAATGTATGTAAGCAATGACATCAATGGCATGTAGGAGTTGTGGACTCACATAATGTGCATATCATATGTATGCATGAATCCTACCATCCTAGAGTTTTCTTGCATTAATTTTCCAACCAATTAAGGACATTTAATTAGTCATTAATATGCATTGAAATTTCAATGCACCTGATATCATCTAGTAACTTTTCTTTAATTATAATATCCATCAATGTCGTTTTAGTCCTTGGATTTGTTTTTTGTTTCTAACTATGCAGAAATATAGCTATAGTATTTCATAGCTGTTCATATTTCTAGTTTCTCAGTTTTAAGAATTATCAAAGATATTTTGAAAATAACAAAATCAGTTTGGAATATTTCATAACTTTTGATATTTCTAGTTTCTCACTTTTAATAAATGTTTTTGAAATTGTCTAGACATTTTGGAAATAACAAAAACAAGTTTTTTAATTTTTTCAAAACATAGATAAAAACATTATACTATTACTTTTTATTTATAAAATGCATAATAAATATAAAAAAATAAAAATAACAAAAAAATTGAATATTTGATAAAAAAAAATTTAATATAACACAAGTAAATATCACATAACAAGAAACAATAAATGGTTACCAAACATGCTAAGAAATATCAAGAAGCAAGAAACTTCTACTAAACCTAGTTCTTTTTTCTTGGTGGAAAAAGATGAAACAAGATATCGATAAGAAATAAAAACGTTATCACACACACCTATTCTTAATGGAAAAAGATAAAACAATAAAGAAGAAATAAAAAAGTTACCAAACACACTTTTATTATATTAATGGCCTTTAGCTAGTTTATCAACGTTTGGCAGGAAAGAAATTGGACATATTACATTTGACACAGTAATTATTGAATCTACAGAGATTGAATCAATTGAGTTTTGTCGCCACTAAATTAGCAAAATTTTCCCTATTTGATTTAAGCTAATTAAGGCATTGAATTGATTTTCTTTTGAAATGAAAATAACGCAAGGAAATATTAGATTCATAGTTAAAAAAAAATAAATAAAAAATCCCCATCCTATAATTTTAAAGTTGGTTGAATATTATAAAACCTACTTTTACGAGTATTATTATTATTTATAGGGTTGGGGGAGGACGCCATATGAGATAGGAGTTGATATATTGAATCCAAGCCGAGCCACGACAAAAGCCACGCGACGATCTTCCAATCCATACCACCTTTTTCCATTTTGTATTTACAATAATTTATACCAAATTTAATTATTTTTATTCATTCCTCCCACTCAGGTTTTATTTATTTATTTACTGATGTTGACACTCACTAACCCTATTTTTATATTTCTTCTGTTTTAGTCCTAATTTATGTGCTTATTTATTTGATTATAAAAATATAATTAAAATTCTATGTGTTACTTCCACCCATTAAAAATGGCTTCCCAGGAAGTTGGCATTATCAATTTGGGTTCCAAAAACAATTATACCTAACACAATAATGGCAACAATTTTATCTATCTGTCCAAGGCTCAGCGGTAAATAGTATATATTTCTAACTAAAAAGTTGAGTTTGATCTCTCATCTCAGCCCCACATGTTGTACTAAAAAAACTATTTTATCTATCTAATTCCCATTTATTATAAAATTTAGTTTATCAATTTAATACTCACCTTTTATTTTCGTAAATATCAAATTAAAAAAGTCGTTCAATTATATCCATGTTTTTCATATAAGTAACTCATACCACTTTAAATTTTACAATTTTCAATATTTTAATAATTTCTTGGTTGAAATATTAAAATACCAAGAAGAGGAAATAATACTGAAGAATCAAATTTGAAATAATTAAATATTGCGAGATAATGTTGAAAATTATTTAAGATAAACAGGTGTATATATGATAAATTTTGTAGAATTTTAGCAGTCTATCCGACCCGTAGATTTGGGCTTTTTTTTGGGCTTATCATAGAGAAAATGGGTCAATCCGATACAAGCCCAACGGGCTTTGGAGAATATATTTTAATTTGAGATAATATCTTGGTAGGCCTGTTTTAGAAACTTATTTACATAAATGTCTAAATCTCTATAAATTTACACTTTTAGATTTCTGCATGTAAGATTTTAATTTAATTCCGTATTTACCCCTATTTATTGCATTTTCATTCATTAATGAATTTGAATTTTTTTAAATATTAAATTGTTATTTCCATAAATTAAAATCACAATCATTTAATAAATGTGGACCCCGTAGATATTATCTCAATTCAAATCCCTTAATTCTCTCCTCCAAATCGATTTATTCCATTTTTTAAAAATTCGTTCACTCCCCTTGTTTCTCGTTTTTTTCTTCCATTTTTTCTTCTTCGTTCACCGCCCAGGGATTTTCTTCTTCGTTCATTTTTTTTTCTTCCATTTTTTCTTCTTCCTACGGTGCTATGAACAGTTTCCCTTCGATTTCTGCTATGGTCCACGGTGCTACAATGTTTCAAAATGGTAATCTAAATTTTCTGTCAAGGCCAAAAAAGTTCTATAAGACATGGTATAAAGTATAACATATTAAATATATAATATATCCGATATAACATAGACTACACATCATGAGATATAAAATTTATCCATTTGTATTGATGTAAATCCTTAACGGTATATATCCAATAGATTTTTAACTTTAAATCACCATCCGTATATATCGAGATACATAAATCTTGATATATAATATATATCCTTATCTAAACACTATATATCCCCACACATACACATACGTTACTCAGAACAAACGAATAAAGAAAAATATATTCGTATATACCAATGTAATACCAAAGTTCCTATGTAAAATTCAGATATATTATATATCCTATGTTCCTAGATATATATTATATATCCTAATCAGTATCACTATATTATATATACTTAAATATACACTGTTATAAAGGATAATAGCAGATAGGAATAGATAATGGAAACAGAGAGCAACATATTCTGTCAAAAAAAGAAACCTAAATTGAGCATATACAATAAGAAATATACACCTCGATTCTGTGCAAAATTGAAACGATGTTGACCTATAAATGCGACGGAGGCCGCCGGAGATGAGAAGCTTGGGTACGTAGCCGGTGACGGAGACGTAGCCGGTGACAAAAAAAAAGGAAGATGTTGCCCTATAAATGCGACGGAGATGTAGCCGGTGTCGAGTTGCCCTATAAATGCTACGTAAGCCGCCGAAGATAACGTTGATGAGAACCTTGAAGATGAGAAGTCTTCTGAAGCAACCGACGGAGATGACGGGCAAGTCTTCTGATGGTTGGGTTTCAGTCGAAGCGGTGAAGATGGAGATGAAGAGGTTATGAAAATTTGTTTTCTAAAAATAGTGGGTTACGAAATTGTAGATTCTAAAAATCTGAATTAGCTTAATTTTAGGGATTTGGTATATTTTAATAAGTATTTACCAATTTCATATATTATTAATCATTTAATATTGAGATGGATATATTAGTAATTTCTATTATGGGTACCATGGGAATTATGTTAGACAAAAATGTAAATTGTTTAATATGTAATTAGGTCTCCTAAATAGACCATTTCTTTAATTCCATTTGTATTATATTTCAATAACCTTAGTAATCATTTCGGCAAATCCAAAATTTAATATTACACGAATACATATAAAGGTAATTTTGAATATATCGATATATATGTTGAAATTAACATATATATTTTGGTACTAGTTTGTTCAATATAGGTATGATTAATTTTTTAAAATAAATATAAAAAAAACGGAATGAAAGTATTAACTTTTTTCCATTGTAAGAATTTTTTTTTATATGATATGATTAACTTTTTAAAAACTAATTTTAGTAAAAATTAAAAATTTATTACTATTTTTAAATATTTTTTTAGAAACATTTTCATTTATATTGAATATCTAGAAAAATATTTAATGTAAAGGAAATGAAATAAGAAATTATAATATTTTATATTTATTATTATTTCTTTTTATTTAGTACGTACATTTTATTATTTCTTATCTATAGATACTTTTGGATATAGTTATTTAAAGAAAATATGACTTTCAAACTTTACAATATATATATATATTTATTTATTTATTTATTTGTTCATATAGAGAGTAATTGTAAATATTAATCAAATGAACAATAGGAAGATCTAAACCGAGTAAGACGGGCTAGGATGCTCACGCCACCAAGCCAACCAGCCAATTTGTGAACTTAAGTAAATTATTTAATATTTAATAAAATCAGTTTCAGCTTATATAGTAAATCTGCCCCAATATATAAAAACATAACCATGAAATGCCAAACGTTAATTGAAATACGAGAGATAAGTTTATTTTTAAAATTTTTTTGTGAGCACTCAAGTATGAAGTGTAAACCATTGATTTTTGTTACTAATTCACTTAGGTTCAAATTGATCAAGATCTCAATAATTTAGATCACTCGAACGAAAAAGATAGGATACATATATATTTAGGTAGTAACAATATAACTTTCAATAACATACGATTGCGTGCTCGTTTAGGGTTGCTTAAATTTCATGGGTGGCATATGGCTACCAAATTTAATACACGATCAATTATATGTCTTCTGCCTCTCATTATTCTTACAGCCTACAAAAGGATTCCTCATATTCATTGATCACACTTACAGCCTACAAAAGGAACTCGTGCAAAATGTGAAAAGTGAATGCTGGTGATTTCACTTGAGACAAAATGAGGTGATATTTCAAAAGCCCTTCCCTTTTCCTTTTATAATGACATCATTATTCTTAACTCTCTCCCAGATCAATAATTGTGTTAAAAAAAGTCTCTTTGGCACAACAAAAGTAATAATAATTATGATTTCAAAAGAACACGAGTGGGGTGAAAAAAGGCATGAGAAAAAGGTGAGTGTTATAAATGTTTATTGGGATTGGCCGGGCAGGATTTTAAAGGAGGGCCATGGCCATGGCTGCAGCTTCCGCGAAAGGTTCCGAAAGAAGGAAATTAGGAATACAAGAAAGTGGAGGGGGAAGCGGGATATTTGGGATACCTCACCCACTTTAGGAGCCAAATTTAAGCAAAAAGGCAATTGTTTGTGAAAGGAATGGTTTGAATGTCCCTCGGCCCATCCTCCCATGGGGATTCCCCTTCGACACATCCCACAATCTCAATACTCCTGCTCCCATTTCATGCAATTGTCCTTGTCACTTTGTTTTCCATCTACCCCTCAAAACCCACACACATATCCTACAAAACTTGTCTCTCTTTTTTTCATTTTTCTTCCTCTATTTGCTTCACTGGATGAAGTTTAAGATGTGGAGAGGAGAGGACAACATGGGGTGTTTGTCGATTCTTGGTTGAGTTTTATGTTTATCGAGTTTGGTTGGATTTCGGCTTAGATCGAAGATATTTCTCACTTTGGTAGAACATTGTTGGTGGGCGTGTTGGGATGTAAATTACATAATCTCTCACATTAGATATGAAGTACTAAAGACAATGTCTTTTTGTTGGTACAAGATTATTAGGTTATTAGGTAGAATTGTTGGCACAAGATTATAAGATTATTAGGTAGAATTCAAAGTAAAATCCTAAAGTTTTAGGATATCATATCTTTGTAAAAAATATATATATATATATATATATGAGGAACTTAACAGAATGGTTTCAAAACTATGGTCATAACTTTATCCACAAGTACTAGATTAGTCATGAGATCAATTGGAGATGAATTCTCGATTGAGAGAATATCGTACTTAAAAGGGAGGCCTGAAAGATTATTCACACGAATAGGAGTTGACCTAGTTAAAACCAACCTTTCAAAGTGATAGAGAATTAGTAGGGCAAGTAAATTTATTTGAGAGGACATGAATGATACTTTCTTTTATGGATTATATCTTAAAATCAATTGACAATTAGAAGAATAACTCAAATATACTATAAATCTTTTATCAATATTTTCATTGTATGAGATATAATATCACATGTGGATATGGGGAATCGAACTCACAACCTCTTGATTGAGGTTGGAGATACAATGTCAATTGTCGTTGAGTTGCTCATTTTGACAATTCTATTTTGTTTTTTATATAATATATAAATATGGAGATATAGCTTGCGGTGGAGTAGCTAGGCTTACCCGACAGCTTCCTAAGCTATTTTTCTCTTATAATGTTGAATTGTGAAACTATAGTTTATGAATATACCGTAGCTGCATTTTATGTGATTGACTAGTCAATCCATTTGTTAGAGTAAAATTGTTAATATAAATTCGACGATACTTTTTAAGTTTTAACCATAGCTCCAGGATGTTAATATATAGTTTAGAAATATTAAAAAAAAAAAACCTTTTGATACCTATACAAAATACAAAGATCAACTGGATTCGTGAACACTGAACTACCATAAATTGAAAACATAAACTATGTTACTATGGGAAATATAAATATATGCCTTGTGAAGATTGAAAAAATAAATAAAAATAGTAATAAAATGATGTGGAAATAGATATTATTATAAGGGCGGCAGGAAACAGAAGAAGGCATGAAAAGTCAAGAAAAAGAACTCCGAGAAATCAAACAGAAAGTCAAATAAAAAGGACAGCGACATGATAGTCAAGGAACATATCCTGCAAATAGATCACGAACTTTCAAAAGCAAGATCTCAAATTTATATGCAGAAACAGGATTGTCTTCAAACCAAACATGTTCTCAAATTTTCTTTTCATGCATGACTCAGCTGATCTTTAGCAACTTCAATATCTACTTTTTATAGATATATCCAGATATTGCTTCAAGTAGATTTGATTCGTGGGTTTGGAAATACTTGAGATTGTTTCACATATGTTTTCATATTATGTAAATTAGCAAAAGAGCTCTATTTAAATTGGTTTCACTTAATATTCTAATTGTAACCTAATGAGTTGATTTTCTTCTAATTATTTGAGATATCAAGTTTATTTTTAACTGATCTCAAAAACTTAGGATAAAAAATCATCCTGAAAGCTAAAAAATGCAGAGAACAAGGCAGCATTTTGAACGTACATGCTAAGAGAGTATGCTGGAAACTGAAAAGAATTTTGTAGAAAGATCTACTCGCTCATTCTCAAAATTTTTATTTAATCTCTAAAATAATTTGGAAACTATATATCCTATCGCAAAAATATTCATCGAGATGATCCTCTTTTTGGGCTCACAAATCTTGACCGGATCCGGGATGCTCGTTTGAGCTTTTGGACTCTAATACCATATCATATTCATAAGATTATTTATAATCAATACTAATTGTTTATGGGAGCAGTGACCCAGCCCACTTATATATATTATAAATACTATCAGATTTTTTCTTTATTTTTTGAATGTGAGATTTTTAACCTATTTTTTTAATATTATTCTGCCGTTGTAATCTACATTTATGATACGATAACAATTATAATATGTCAAGATTCTTTCATACACACATTTAATAAGCTTCATATCACGTGAATAAAATAAAGCTCTACATATAGACAACCAACATGAATAATATGGTTAAAGATAAGAGAGAGTTTGGTGTAAATTTTAATTGTGTCAAGTGGGATGAGACGATGAGTTGGGTTTTTGGGGCTAAAAAAATACAAAAGCAAGTAAATTTGTGTTGCTTCGTGGCCAAGGTAGCCATAAATGAGAAGACAGAGCTGTGATCATCTTGATCCTAATCATTCAAACACAAGAATCAGAAGGCAAAATCTGAACAGCATTAATTTGAATACAAAACCCAATGAAAATATTACAAGTGTACGAGAAAATGGGGTGTGAACTGAAGAGAGGCAATTTGCCCAAGTCATGTTCCTTTTGGGCCTCCTTGTCCCATGCTTCGTAGGCATCACCAGAGGAAGAGCACAATAGCTTGCTCCTAAAATTAATAAAAAAAAAAAACCCCTAATATCCCTTTGGCCATCCAAAACCCTACGTACCCTTAATAATAATAACAATAATAATAATAATATAGATTCTTAATATATATATATAGGCATGCATGAGTATATATTATATATGTGCATGCAGGTGTTTTATGTTCCCTTTTAACATGCATGTGCTACACATAACTTGTTCACGTGAAACCCACATGACATCCATACCATCATGTACCTAGTGAAAGAGAGAGATTTATATATAGTTAGATACTAATTGAGATTTGCTAATAATAATGCAACAAACCTTAGCTTCTTCTTCTAGTTTCAATTATTCTGAATTATTGGGTTATATTGTTAATTAATTAGTAACTAATCCCGCGTTATAGAAAGGATATCTTTTTCTTTAATGATTGGTTTTATAATTTATGATCGGTTTGATAACTATTTTGTTATTATTATTAGTCTAATATTTTTGTGTTAGTAATATAAATTTGGCTAAAAATTTTAAAGTGTTGTTAGGGAAAAAAGTTTAAAAAGAAAATAAGGAGATTAGGAGATAAACAACTTAAAAATAGAGAGTGAAATCGTTATCAAACGAGGTCGGAATTATTTAAACAAGATAAAAATCCATTTATGCCTTTCTTGTCAATGTCCCAAATGATTTTGTTAAGTTGACATCATGGTTGATAATATGGGTCTAAGAGGTGATAGAAATGTGTAGTAAGAGCCTGTCCCAAAAACATCTCTTTCAATCGAGGTTTTCATGTCCTTAATTATATATTACAAATATGTCTCTGTGTGAAAAGTCTTATTGATTAGCTAATTTTGCTGACTCTTACCAAGTACATCTTTAATGAATTACCTAGACCATTCAACCTCTTTTCCTTTTTCTGGATTAAACTGGTTCTTTTTTCTTTTCTTTTTTCTTCTATGCTTAATTACTGTGGTTTTCCTTCCGGAAAATTCTTTTTTTTTTTTTTTTGCTTTTTGCATAATATCATAATGAGGATGAAGTTCTTAACAGTGAAATGCTCATTTGATAATGATTTTACTTCTTGATTTGTTGGTTTTAAAATTATATACTTGGTAACCAATGTAATTTGTAATATATATACTTTTAGGATATATTTTTTAATATAACACTTATCTTAAACTATGATATAGAACTAACATATATTTGAATTAATAAAAATATAAATTAGGTTTCTTTAATTGAGATTCTTGAAATAGAAAAAGAGATTGGCTTTTGCACCGTCCAAAATCAATATAAAAAGGTTGTTTATATGAATTGATTTTGAAATATAAAACAAAAATAAAAGGGATTGGAGAGAGGTTCCATTACGCGGAAAACCAATGTGTTCTCGTTGAACTTAAGTATCAAATCACATGTTTTTGTGCCGTTAATTAATTTGAATATTCATATATACAGAATTTTTTAACTAAAAATATTATAATAAGGGGAAAGAAAAACACACCATAAAGCATTTGCCCAACCAAAACCAGGCAAAGCTTTGAGGCACAAACAGATTTAGTCAAACATCCAAAAAGATCGACCAAAATTCTCTTGTTTTTTTTTTTTTTTTATGTTATGTTTTATAACTTGATAGTCCCCACCACCTAATGCAATTGAAAACTTCATTAGAAATATTTCCATATCTTATTAGAAGTATTTTATATTCATATTGATTAAAACAATCTTTCCTCACAATATTTTATCTATTCCTATACCTACCTTCTTTTCTTTTCTTTTCTTTTTTCTTTTTTAAATATATTCTTCGAACTCATTTGAGTTGAGAGAATCACTAACAAGTATATTATTTTTTTAGTTTAGATTAACATGGAATCTTTTATGAAGGTGGATACGAGGGATATTTTTAAATTTTCTGAACTCTTTGATTTAAACTTTCAAGTTAAAGTTGACTCTACTACAAAAATTTTAATTATATTAAATTTATGATAAAGTTTTGTCATATATAGCAAGCCATTTTCACATTGTTAATTACCAGCATTCTGTAGTCAATATCATAGTCTGATTCTTGTTATTTACTCAATAGAAGCAGGCTTTTAATTAATTAAACCTCAATTAGAGTAAATGAAATTTAGTTTGATAAAGATTTTATTTTTAGGGTCTTGTATTCTTATTTTCCCTCCTTTTTTAGATTGAAAAAATAAGGTACTTTTTGTAGAGAAAAAAAGAAGGTACTTGACATTTGACAACCATTTTTTTTTTCAAGTTTTGGAAAAGGACGGAGAAAATTTATCGTCCGAAAATGTATTTCCTTAGTTTTAGTTTATAAGAATTAATTTAAAGTATGTAATATAAAAATACAGCTCCCACTTTTAAGCCCACTTATTTTTCTAAAAATAATTAAAAATTTTAATTTAGGTGATAACACAAAAAGGGTAGTGACGGTGATGATCGAGAATAGTGTTTTTTTTTCCTGCGAAGCGAAGAAAAAAGAGAAATCCCAAAAACCTATATTTGAAAACTAAAAACAAAAATAATAAATGATAAATTTTAAAGAACAAAAAAAAAGAATATATATATATATATATAAGATACTAAATATTAAAAAAGAAAACTGAAGAAATATATAATATATTGTCGCCCCCTCTCCCTATTTTGGCGTTTGAAAGTTGAAATAAAATAATTTGGTGGTCGGTAGGCATGCTTATTTAGTACAAGCACATGACACATACGTCAGCCATTTAATTCCTTTTACACCCATCCTAATATACTAAAATAATATATATCCTTTTTTTTAACTAATACATTTATATATATCTTGCAAGCTACGACCATGACATTAATAATGTAACGATACTATTTATTTAAAAATAACAATTCCTACACCAAATGCTTAAACGGTGATAATTAATGATTTAATATTCACAGAGATATTGTAAGATCTTTACCAGACTAATTATATTTAATCATATCCAATAATTAAAACTAGGAAGTCATGAAATGATACAGTTAATAGTTTAGAATATCATTGATACTCCCCTTTATAAATTGGGTACGAGCATGTGAAAATATAATGATTATAGATAGTATCAAATAATTCTCCTCATTTGCTAGACGTTTAACTACCACAATTATGTTGAACTAATGTGAATATAATCATTAGGGATAAGTAATATAAAATATTTTCCTTATCTAATTATGGTTTAAATAGTCCATGTTAAAGACATGGAGCCTTGTGGTATCATCTACCATGAGATTTTGTGTTGATCACAGTGTTGTTCAGTTTAAGCAACAAGCTTCAGTTATAGGAATTCTTTCAGAAAAAGATATTGTTGTTTAAATAGGATTGAGTTGAGATGATAGGATGGATTGGGATGAGGTGGAGGGGATGATGGGGTAAATGGAAAAAAGGGATTAGAATCATATACTAATTAAGGTAAGCTAAGGTTATAATTAAGGTTGTCTATGTGCATGGTTTTGACCAGTTCAAAGAATATGTATATATAATAATAATGTTGGAGTTGAATTTGGGAATTGAGGTCATAATTCTATGAACTTAGGGGAGAATTAAAATGGGATAAGACAAGCCAAATATATGCATGAATAATGTATTGGATTGGGATTGGGAAATGGTATAATATAAGATAATTAATATTGTGTGTTTGGAATTGGATACAGCATGAGAAGTTGGGCACAGAGCAGACTGAGAGAAGTCGGCAGCCACAGGGCTTGGATTTTGGAACCGCATATTTCTTTTCTTTGATAAGACAACTTACTTTTTCACAACTAATAAATCCCTACAAACTTCAAATCGCCTTCGCCTTTCTTTCTTTTCATCATCAATTAAGTTTCTTCTAAGGAAACTCCGCCCTTTGCTTTTTGCTGACTTTCCAAACTTTTATTTTTCATTTTTTTAACTTTTACAATATGTGTTTATCTCTAAAAATAATATAAAATAATGAAAATTTGCAGTATATCATTTCTCGATTTTATATAATAGTTTAGGATGGAGATGATAAATTTAAGATAAATAATCTATCAAAACGTGTCCTAAAGAGAAATTTATCTGCATAATTTTTCAGATCTATCTTACATAGTCAGTTACATGTCTTTATTTTGATAAAGTAATATGAAGAGGCACCATGTGAAATATTCAATAAAAAGTGGGTAGAGTGGGATTTTATGTTTAAGGCTATTATGGGAAAACAAGATTTGTACGTTGGGGACAAAGTTTGATTGTGGGGAGGGATTAGGGCATTGAAATTGAAACCAACACAATCCTTTGACTGTCTTCCCTTCTGACCAACAACCCACTTGGGAATGGGATGGCCATGGCCTGCCCTTGTTTTGCTCTACACACAAACACAACACCAATTTTGCTTTTTGAGATCAGGTCGGTTTTGGGAACCAGCGACTGGACCAAATAAAACTGGCTCATGTCGGCACTACACCCCATCGTCTTCAGCCGCTATTTTCGCCAACGGCGCCGTTTCCCTTGCCACCACTAACCACCTTTACAAGCCATCCCATTATATAATTTATTCCCATATACATTATATTATTATTATCGCTCCCTATACAATATAAAATTCGTCACATGGCCAACCAAATATCGTTTCCGCACATTATTAGGAGATAGTATCGCATATATGATAAAATCCTTCACGTTGCAAAATTCATTCCAATTATAGTTTAGCTGAATTATATTTGAGAGAGATCAGGGACGTAATTAATGAAATATTTTAATTAATTAATTAATTAAAGCCACTACTAATCCCACCCACAGGGGACCGAGTGCACTTTTTACAATATTTAAATTAAATTCTTTGGGATATTTCAACAAAAAAGGAAAAAAAAAAAGGTAAAAATTCCCAATTTGGAGATTGGACGAAGAATATGTTCATGGAGAGAGACGACCAGGCTATCGTTCAGCTTGCCTGCGGTTGGCTTCTTGAACCGATTGCCGGAAAACCCATTTGGTGAAAATCTTTCTCTTGATCATGTTCTTGCAAAATTTGTTGTTGTTGTTGGCGTCGTTTGATTGGGGTTGGCCTGTGGTAGTGGACCTCAATTCGACGACGAACGACTTCAATCTCCGAATGGCGAGTTTCAAGGTGGATTCGGACATGTTGGCGAAACACACACGGAACCACCCCGGTTCAGTGCAGTGGCATGAGGATCCTGGAGAAATGTTCAAACCCACCTCGTAAACAATCTTCTTCCACAGTGCTAATTCCGACTCGAACGTGTCGGATTCCAGCAAATGTCTCATGTCCACCCAACAAAACAGCCCCGCATTGCTGTTCAGGCACTTAATCCCCGCTTTCTCCAGCCCTGAAACCAGCATTCTCTGCCGTTGCTTCAGCCTCTTCTGATTCTCCGACGTGTAGTTTCTTGTGAACTTCTTGTCCGACAGCATCGCCGAGAGAAGGTACTGCGTTTGGGAAGACACCAATCCAAAGCTCGACATTTTTGTAGCCGCGGCCACCACCATGTCGTCGTTGGAGTAAATTGCACCAACGCGAAAGCCCGGCAGACCCAAATCCTTCGACAAACTGTAAACAATATGGACCCTCTTCCAAATCTCGTCCTTCTCAACCTCGCTACTCCTCTCCCTCCTCTCCCTGAGCACCTCCATAGCACTCACGAATCCTGGAGTGCTGAACACGGTCCCGGAGTAGATCTCGTCGCTGATCAAATGAATCCCTTTTTGGGTTATGAAATCGAAGACGAGATTGAGCTCGTCGCGGGTCATCGTGGTCCCCAATGGGTTGGATGGGTTGGTGACCAACACCCCTTTGACGCGTAGGTTTCGGGTTTGGGCTTCTTTGTAGGCTTGCTCGAGAGCGGGCTTGGTGACTTGGAAGCCGTTGGAGCTGGTGCAATGAATTGGCACAATCTCAACGCCGGTTCTCCATTTGAGATCTCTATCGAATCTGTTTGAACAACAAGTGGAAGCAAGGATATGATCAGAAAACTATTAAATTTAAAGTCGAATATATAGCTTAAAGTTTTGGTAATTAAAAAGATTGTATATATATTAATTTAATTAATTAAAGTGAATATAAAGGTATATACGAACCCTGGATAGTATGGAGTTGGGAGGAGAAACGCGTCGCCGGCCTCGGCAAGGCAGAACATAAGAGTCTCATTGGCGGAAGTTGCGCCAGCCGTGAGCACGATGTTGTCAGGGTTAAATGTCACTTTGTTTCCTCTAATTTCCGCCATAAATTCTACCAATGCCTGCAAATCAAAATTAATCATTAGCCTAAATTCATAAATATATTTTTCTTTTTTACCCAAATCATTTAATTTAATTTAATTATATTTATAATATATTACCTTCTTGAATGCGGGTAAGCCGTGGTAGTCCTGGAAGAGAGCGAGCTCTCGGAAAATGGATTTGCCGTCTCGTTTGAAGCCGGCTGCATCTGGGTTTTTGGTCAGCCATGATTCCAGGAGATCAAAGGATAGCTGCAAAATTTTGAGAAGAGAAGAAAAAAGGTGAATAACTGATTCCCATAAAGCAAAGGTAGAGAACAATATTATTTAATGATATGTAATATGTTATAATTACCTGATTCTCAGCGAGACCCATCTGGATTATCCCCTTGGGATTTGAGGCCTCATCAAAGGGATTCTTCTCATAAGCCTCCCATCCCAAGAAGTAGGAGGAATCTTGGCCGTGGGAGTTGCACGTGGCCTTTGTGGATAGCATCTTCATGTTTGGGATCTCTTGATCTGAACAAATTTGGCTTGGTGGTATAATACTTTGTAGCTAGTTAAGCTATGGAGGAAGAAGATGAAGAAGAAGAAGAGAGAGAAAGTGGAAGTCTTGGTTGGAATGTGGTAGATGGTTCGAATGTTTGGGTTGGAGAGGTGTGTAGCAAACTTAGGGTCATATTTATAGCAAAAAATCCAGATGCCACGTAGATATATTTGGCAACAAAAACTTTTGACCACATGTGGGGTCTGCCTCTGCCGCTGCCTCTGGGATTTGCGTTCTGGTTCTAACTTCTATATTATTATTAGTCTAATTAAACTAAAATAATAAGAGAGACAAAATATGTATATTCTTTTTCTTAATATGAGTCATTAATTAATGTATAATAATAATAATAAGAGTGTTTTAATTAAGGGGATCGGTTTAGTTTTGGAAAGTGTCTCCGACCAGGTTTGATGTTGAAGATCAAATGAAAGGGGAACCAAATTACAGATGGGGTTTGTGAATAATAACGTTTTTAATTAATTGGAGAATTGGGAAAAAAACATTAAAGAGGGGAAATTTAGTAAGGGAGACCGACAGCATCCATTGGAGAAGATGGCCAAAATGGCCCACCTGATACTGGAAAATCAAACGGGGAAACTGTGGGGTGGGGTCATGTGTTCCCTGATAGCGCAATCCCCAGCCACCGTGTGTCTGCCATTTTTCTTCTCTCTCTTTCACCATTAACAACATCACCTCTGCTTTCTTATGGCTTAATTTAATTAAAGTTTGTTGCTTTGTTCTGGTTAAGTAGGATGCTGAATACCATACCATCTCATTTCCCGTCCATTTCAACTCAACCAAACACACTTTCTAAGCGCTAAAAAGGGCTGGACACTGGACAAAAGCAGGCCTCATACCAAAAGTTTATGTCCGTCGGCCGGAAAAACACACTACTTTTGTTTCTCTGACTCACACCTAATTGTTTTTTACACCTTTTCGATTGGATTGGTGAGGTGTTTTTTTATTGTATCTGTAAAGAGTACAAACAAAAGTCTCACGTTAACTAGGAAAGAAGATTATCGGTATATATATGAAGGATAATATCTCTATTGCTACACGGAGGAAACCTGTTGAAGGTTGTTTATTGTCTGATACGCACTACCGAATACGGTAAAACTATCTTAAATAATGACAACTGGTGTTAAAGTGTCACCAGCTTGGTGTAAGGTAACCAAGCCGAGCTGTTTATTATCATCCGGCCAACCTGACGAAGGTCCGAACCGAGCTATTAAAAATGTTGTCGATGCATAAGCAACGTTGTCATTCCTGACAACACGTCGCACTTCACGGACTTGCAGGTTTTCCTTGGGAGTAGCTTAGAAGTCGGCCGACGAGTTTCGAGCCCGATCAAATTTCAGATCAAACAAAACCAAAAACAAAGTCGTAAAAGTGATGCCAAAGCTAACAATATCATAGCCAAATAATTCCTATTTGAAGAACCTTACAAGATGACAATCAATTATATTCGTCTACATTTTTTCCCAATATTGTACTCTATCCAAATATGTTTGATGCTTTGGATGCTCTCATTGCAATTCGAAAGTGGGCGGATGAATGACTACCGGAGAGGAAGTTCTAACCAACATTTTTTTTTTCAAGCAAGAAATAACCCATTTCTCTAATATCCTGGGTTAAAATGAAAACGGCATCAATTTCCATTTTGTTAGTTCCTTTTTTTTCAATGGAGCTTTGAATTTTATTTGTTATCATGGTGGGTTTTGAATTAGTATAATCTGAAACATTTTCAGATAGATCATTCTTTTTTACTCTGATCTCAATGGATAAAAATACTTACATAACAGTGAGCTAGCTAGCTAGACGAGAGTTGCTTCGGTCGCAAGTTTAGAATATGTCTGATTCTTTTTGTAAATAAAAATGAATTCTTTTACATGTTTGTAAAAGAAAAGTTTTGTTTTTCTTTCAATAGACCCTTTTGATTTAGAAGTGTCGTTTTTTAAATATGCGAGCCACTCATTAACCTATAAAGTCTGTTTTGATATCCAAAAGTTAAATTTTTTTCTGGTCAATATATATATGATTTTTTTTTTATCAACTTAAATAGTGATGTGCCTTTTATATATAAGTTAGATTATTTTTACGTTTTCAATTCAATCAGCTTTAAAATTTATACTCCATTAGATAATTTATTATTGTAAAGATCCAAACTTCACCAATTTATTCCCCAAAAGGAAATGTTGATTTAGAAATAAGAAAATGTTAAGAGGCTGACATTAATTATATTCATATTAAAGACTCATTTAATAATAATTTTCTTATGTTTTATTTTTATTATTAATATTTTTTTAATACAAGTGAGGTGAGAATTTGAACGTACGACCTTTTGATCGAATATATTTGTCTTTAATTATCAGTTGAACTATGTTTAGATTAATTTTTATAATTAATGTTTATTCACTAAGGACTTTTTTTGTAATTTTGTAGTAATAATTTTGTGAAAGAGATGAAAAATAAACCAAAAAGAAAAGTGTAGGTAAACAAAAAAAATTTAAACACATTTGGGAAGATATCAAGATTTTAGTTTATTCCTGGTCTTCAAAACTTAATTTTCTTAAAAGAATCCAAATTAAAAATAAATACTTAAATGAGATCATAACCTTTTAAATTCACATCAAAAAAAGTTATAATTTTTCTAATTCAATTTAAGCAATAAAATACATATTCACTTACCTTTGTTAATTGTTATATTGAAACAATATAATTTTAAAATAACATTTTATAATCGAAAGACATAAGAAATCAAAGGATCCCCCTCCTCCATATAAGACGAAGAGACACTCGAAAAACAGCCCTTTTGAAAATTAGAAGAAAAAAAAACTTTATTTTCTTTTATGAAAATATTATTAAAAAAGATCACTTCAAATTCGGTGGTCTCCAAAAGTTGATGGCCCATTGGATGCATATTTTGTTGATCATATTTCCATTGGTAATCCGCACCACGTGGATGGTAAAACATTGGTGCATTTTCCTTTACAAACTATACTGTATTTTATTTTTGCACAAAAGCATAATAATTCAATATTATTTATATTTTAATAATAATTTCTTCCCCCAATATAAGCCGTAGCTAACCCGTGTCCGCTCCGCTGTTGGTTTTGGCTTCATGGTACCTGGTTCTGGTAGATTTCATATCAGTTCTATAATTTGTAATAAATTTTTACGGTTTTCTTTTTCTTTTTCTTTTTTTTTTTAATTAAAGTTTAAAGAAGGAACTGCCGGCCCTAAGAGTAATAAATACTCATTCACATGAATCTATTGGTTGAAACTTGAATTATCCACTTTTTACTTGGTCTTTTCTCCAATAATTATTATTTTTCTTCTCTTTCTTATCTATTTAGAAGGAGGGGCAAAAATAAAAATGATGAAAAACCAATTTGATTAGGTAAGGGTTTGTCCTCGTGGGCTTCATATATCATCCAATAGTTCCTCTTAGAAGCAGATTTAGCTTTCTTCATGGGTCAACTCTCCAACGCGCAAATAGATATTATTGAAGTTTTTTTGTCGTAAAAATAATTGAAAAAAAAAAAGACACAAGATATGAGAGAAAAACGAAAGAGATGTTTCTGTTTTTTACTCATATAATAAAATATAGTAGAATTAATTTGGAGTTTTTTGTCATAAAAAGAAAGGAATCTCTTTCCTTTTCACTCATATAAAGTAATATGTTATAATAGGCCCACTTCCTACACTTAGTCTCTCTTACTCTTTTTTATGCAAATATTTTTATCATATCATATATAATTTGAAGGTAATTTAAACCTAAACCCTCTAGTTATTAGAATAGAATATGAGAAGCCTACATTTTAACTGGAAAAAAATAATAATAAAGTTGAGAATAATATCACATCTCACCTTGTTTAATGTAGTAATTAAAAAAAAAAAGATGCAGGGTTTTATATACTTTATAGTAAAAGTTTGAGGTTGGTGGTGGTGGTGACGGGCACTCTCGCTCCCCAATTTGGAGGCCATATCTTTTCTTTTTTAAAAAAAAAAACATTCATTTTTATTCAAAACATCTTTGCAAAGGAAAAAATATAAAAAAAATCAGGCAAATTCAAAACAAAAAAATGTGAGAGACAGCTCATGGCTGCCTTGGCTTTTGTTGATTCTTTGTGCCTAAGTGTTTCCCAATGTCACAAGAGAAAGGAAACAAAGTTTTAGAGAAATTGAAGACATTTTGCATCAGAATTTGTACAAGACAATAGAAGAAGTGGACCATATATATATATATCATTATTATTATTATTAAAAAAAAAAACCCGCATCTCTCTCTCTCTTTCTATGTCTATATGGGGTATAATTAAGACATTAATTAAACTAGAGAGATGGAAATGGAGAGGGCAATGATTTAACAGGAAGGGAAATTTGTATTTGGGGTATTGAGAAAACAACATTAGAAAGTGCTAGAGAGATTCCAACTGGTACTGGTAAGAGTAACTTCATATGTGCAAATTGAATTAGGGGTCTCTTATTTTGGTAGAATGATCTGATTGATGCAAAATATGTGACATTTGGGGTTCCATGGACACAAGTTTGGCAGTGGCCAGACAAAGGCAAGGAGTAGGACATGGGTAGAAAGATGCCAAATTTCTTGATTAGAAAACTCGATCATATTCTGTATTATATTCTGGTTGGTTTTATTTATTAATTGGGTCTCCCTCTGCCCTTCGACAATAACATTAACCAATTAATTAATACTCTTTTCCATGCTAGCTTACTGATATGATTTTGGGTTTATCTTTGTTGGATATGCTTCATTAATTATGCTATATTTCCTCTCCTCCTTAAACAGATGTATTTAATAACTTTGGAGTTGGAACACATTCTTAGCATCTTCTTATACATTTGCTTAGATATTATTTATATATATATAATCAAAAACAATAATCATGTATACATATTTACATTATGCTCTTTGTTTACGATTTACTATTACCTATTTGGATTATTAATGTCTCTGATGTGCCAGCAGACCAGAAACATGACTCACCTTTGACAGTGAAAAGTAGACAACTTGTTCCTCATAGTATTTGTTTATAATAGCAAAACTCTAAACCATGGTACATGTCCAAAATATCTCTTGTTTCACATTTTGGGTCTATTTACAACTCCCCAAAATAAATTTTAGAAAAAGGGGTGTTTTTCTTTTTGAACTGACATACAGTAGAAAAGCAAATAATGCATTACTAACTAATAAACAGAGAAGTGAATGATTAAGACAAATGTTAATGGATTTAGTTGGGCGCAGTTAGGGTTAACCTAGTTTGTAAGAATGAATGAAACCCTAAGTCTAATTGTATTTAATTAGAGAAAAAGACAATTAGGAATTAGGAAAAATAGGGAGAGAGAGAGAGAGAGAGAGAGAAGAGGGAGAGGGAAAAGAATAATTAATAGAGGAAGGGCCACGTGATTTGTAGGAAGAGAAGGGTTATTAGGGCATGTGAAAACCTCCCGTTAATTGCCCCCACCACCACCATTTAAACCTACACAGATTTCAGTGACCATTTTAGACAATTCTCTTACGGTGACAACTAACATGATGCTCACGTTAGTCCATTCCTTCACCCTCTTCCGAGGAGACACTTCCATGGACCATCTTGCTTCCTCTCTTCAATTTTGTAGGACCCCTTTATACTCTCTCTCTCTCTCTCTCTCTCTCTCTCTCTCTCTCTCTCTCTCTCTCTCTCTCTCTCTCTCTCTCTCTCTCTCTCTCTCTCTCTAGTTTATGCTTCATGTACTTCACTAATCTTTCAACTGATTATAATTAGGCATCCTCTTATTACCAGAAATCTATGAAGAATTTGAGGAACCAACCATTTCTGTCTCTCCCTCAATGTAATAGTATAGGGGGGAAATACTTGTCAAAATATGGAAAGGACTTGCTTGACCCCGAAAGCAAGAGAAAATACAAGACATCCAGACATTCAATGATCGGAATTGACTAAATTTTGGTAGATCTATTACAATTGGAGGAGCCAACAGAGAAAAGAGGTGTTTTTTTTTTCAAGTATTTTATTAATTTGAAAGGAGCAATGAAATGGTGTAGACCAGGATGTTGTCGCAAACCAGATTATATGCTAGTGGGTCTTAGCCGCTAACCTTTGATGACACTCAGCATGGAGCTATTCTGCCCTTGTCCTCTCACACCCACAAGAAAAATAACATTTTTAGAAACAAAATTAAAAAAAAAAATCTCTTGCTTGCTTGCTTGGAAAACCAAAATCACCATCCCCCACCTCTACAATTTAACAGTGCTGCTCCTTTAGGACAATACAGAGGGACCATTTAATTTGTTCCACACTCGGCTCCAAAATCCAGCTGTTTCTCTTCTGCTACCTAACTCCAAAAAACCCTTTTAGTGGTTTTGGCTCTTCCATTTACCCAACTCAAAAAATAAATGAAAAAGTTAGGTTCTTTTGGAATAAAACTACTACATGAAATGAAGTTTTAAACTTTGGGGTTGGTGCCACCACATTGCATGCCACTGGTTTATCAAACAGTGGGCGGTGGGTGAGTTTGGAGTTTGGCGCCTTGGGGCCTCAACAGTGTGTGACTGGTGTCACGTGCCTGCAAATTGGAGATGGCCACGGCTATTTAGACAGACATGTTATAGCTATTTGCTCAGCTAGGGAAAAAGATCTAAGGTCCACATATAATTAGAGGCTACGCTGTCATGTCCCAAATTCAGCACATGAAAATGACTACAGCATACCATTCCCTCTACACATATTCTAAATTCTAAGTTTTGGTTTCTTGATGCATGGATTTCTTCAGCATATGAATTAACATTAACATGATGAACCCATTGCTCAAATTTCCAGCAAACTAATTAGAATGGATGTTGCAAGTATATGCATGTGGATTTAGGGTTGGAAACTTCAGAAATGAGAACCAAAATCTCTCAAGAATAATGATTTTGAGAACATGGTGTGTGTGATTCAAATATGAAGCTAGCCCATATTTTTGGTTTGGCTGTGTGTGTTTTATGTGGGTGTGATTGGAAGGCCCATGAAGGAAGTTGGGTTGACCCACAGCCAGCTGGGTTTTACTGAGATGAATACCCATTTTTTGTAATCTGGAAAATTAATAATGATTTGATGATGGGTTCCCAAATGGGAAACACCAAGAGCTGAAATGGGCCAGATAGACATATGAACCAGCATTTCACAAAACATTCAAGGACCTGACCCAGAGAGATCAGGACCCATCTTTCTGGTAAAACCAATTTCCATGTTTTTAATTATACCCGTGTCAACCATCATGCATTGCTCTACTGATCTAATGCATGTGAAGAAAACTAAACAACGTCATGTGAAAGAAAACTAAACAACATTAGGAGAATAGGTTCGAATATCATAGTAGTCATTTAAAATCTTATGGGATTATCGACAACCAAATATTATAGAGTTAAACAGTACATGTCTCAAGAGATTAGTTGCGTTGGACATTGACATATATCAAACAATAATGGTAATAATGATGATAATGGTACTGCTATGTTAAAGTTGGCAGTACTGGTTGTAAAGAACCCAACTGCTGTTTACAAATATATTTCTTTACAACCTGAACAGTACCAGCTGACTATTCACCTTTCCTTGGACAGAATTTGCCTAGGAATTATATCATGTTGGGACTTTGGGAGTGTTAAACATTAAAAACAAGAAAATGATGTGTCAGACATGATATATGGAATTGGGAATTTCTAAATGAAATTAATATAGCAATCAATAAAATTCAAATGATTTATATGTTTTCGAAAGTCGGTATCAACTAATAATCCCATTGATGATACTGATCATAATAATTAATTACTAACCTTCGAAGAAAATCTCACAAAGTTAGGCTTTGACCATCAATTTGGCAGGGATACGAGTGGCTTTGCCGTTCTTCTCTATCATATCAAACAAGTATCTTCAATCGCTTCCTGGGCCTCTGTTTTTTGAAATTTAAAATTTCCCGCTGATTGCTTTTCTTTCTTACAGGGCTGTGTAGGTGGCCCGGCCATCTCTTGCATGATATTCAAGCCTGTTGAGCATAAGCATGACAGGATCCTTAACAAAAAGAAAGGAAAAGAGAGATAATTATAACTACATTATCAGTGATTCTGAAATCAGAGCAAATTTGTAATATCTTTTCCCATATACTCGATCTGTCATATGCAGCACTACAAAATTATCCCATAAACTTGATATGGAAGCATTTCATCTCTACAAAGGTTCAAAAATGGCATAGAATCTCAAAAAGTCGAAACCGCTCACAGACTCTGATGCAGAGTCTGTGAGCACAGTTGAACGCCTAGAAACTAAATGTTGCTCTAATAGACATTACCGTTGAATTACTAACACACAATTGTTTGTACCAAGAAAATTTCATAAATGCATGGGATCAGAGGAATGCTATTGTGTCAAAGACTCAAAGGTACACTTGTAACTGTATTCATGGCTGGTGCTAGAAGTTGAGAATAACATTGACAATCACAGCCCACATTTGTACTAATAAAACATCGGATTGAAAAAACCGTCAAAAGTTCAGAAGATAAAGGATAAACTATTACATTACTGGACATGTCGGCAGGATAGGTCAATTAAATGCTTGTTGAAGTTTCTGAGTTCGATCAAGGGGGAAGTATGAGTTATTATAGGCAAAGAATATACAAAAAGAGCCAAGAACTGAAACGATATGAAGATCAGTTGTATTTATCTCATTAAATAAAAATAATTAATATATCGTAAGAACTTGAGAAGATTAAAATCTCCTGTGGTTGCAATAACATTCCCCCAACCCACCACCCAAAAATGAAAAAAGCGTACATCAATTGCTGATTCTCCACCTCCCCAGCTTCTCTTATGTTTGCTTATAACATAAGAGTGACAAAAGAAAAGGAGACAAAAACGAGGGTAAGAAAATGATGTTTCGTATCTTATGATCTGATATCAATGGTATGAATTGAGATGGAAAACTTGGCAGCCTGGCTTGTAAGACTGCTTGGATGCTGCTTGGTCAAATTTCTTGACAGCGGCTTCATTCTCTTCTAAGCTTGTTTGGACAAAAAATCGAATCCACCAAGATGAGCTCCGCATTTTGGCCTTAACAAATGAAGTAAGATATCCATTAGATAAACAAAATTACAACCATATGATGAACCTCTCTTGTTTACCATGTAAATAATATGCTAACTATTGAAGGCATTAATTCATTCAACTCCAGATTGAATCAAGATATTTGATTGCTATTGTATGGTGGGGCTTTCTGTCACTAGAATTTCACTTCACCCAGGTACTGAGCTTAAAGCATTCAGCATATATAAACCTCTTAAATCTATGATTCATTGAATTTACTTCTAACTTACCCCTTAGTACTTATTTTTCTATCATTTAATTGATTTGGTAGGGTGAGCACTTGACTGTACTATATATCTCACTTCACACAACCATCTAAGCTTCCAACTCAAATAAAAACGTCCAGGATCTGAAACTCAGTCACTTTGACCTTTAAAAATGTTCTAAAAATATAGAAAATATCAGACATTTTTTTAAAGAGAAACGATTCTGCAAAATAAAACTCCACGGGCTAAACAAAAACAGGAGTCTGAAACAAAAGGGAGCCCACAAAAACAAAATTTTAAAAATAAATAAATAGGAAAGAAACTTAAGTAAACAAGCTTATTTTGAAGAAGGATTGTAAAATATTACAAAAATTTATGGTCTTAGACACCCAACCGGCAGCATTGAATTGAGTCAAGGCCAAGCAAAAACTATTATTAGAACAAGCTTATTTAAAAGAACAAGAGACAAGCAACTGAATCTTCTAATCTTTTGCAACACTACCTTGGTTTTAGACAAACTATAAACCCTTTCTTCACATCTTCAATTGCTTAAATTGTCTACTGGACTCTCAATATAATTCAAGTTACTCCTATTATAATAAAAGAAAAAAAAAATTTCCCACGTTATGAAATATCAAATGATACCGTAAACTTTAAAATAGACTCTATGGTAAGTAACAAAAGATATATGTTAGATAAACTTACAAGAAATATACTTTGATTGCAATGTACATAATAGTATTCAATAAAATGGATAATATAAAGATTAATTGCTAAAAAATCAACAGGGGACCAATTTTTCAAAATTAAAAGATTACAATTTTATTTTAAATATGCATTATTTGGGGGGGGGGGGGGGGGGGTATATGTAATTATCCGTAATGATTGATCCATACAGCAATTGTGCAGAGGGCAACATATCAAAACCTAAGTGTCTACAGTTTCTTAATTGTAATACAAGTATGTTATAAGAACTTGCCTAATCGCCATAGTTCGTCGAGCAGTTGGGTCAGTGAATTCACATCTTATCCAAATTTTTTATAATTTTATGTGAAACACACAAAAACATTAAGCATTAGGATATCTAATAAAAATGGCACACACAAGATCCAGATGACATGCCATAAGTAGTAGCTTACCGGCCGGCCAAACTTTGATAACTCAGATGGTTTTGCTTTCTGCACACCAGGGAAACCTAGATATAAGGGAGACAGTAATATTAAATGTTAAAAACTCTATATGGGTAAAAATAATAGAATACGATCACAAAAAAATTGATAGCAAAAGGAATAGGAGAAACAATGTGACAACAAAGAAGACTGCTAATTCCATTAAATATTTTTCTGCATCCACAATGAAGTGACAAGATTTTTCCTCCGAAAGATTAAGTGTGATTGTTAATTGCAATGACAATCAGCTGTGAGGAGCTATCCAATTGATTCCTTGGCAGTAACTTAACCCACCACGATAGCTCTCAACTGGCAAATTCTAGTTGACTCAAGTTTTCCATCACAGATCTACCCAACTTTTACTTTTTTCATAAAAGTGATAATTTAAAAAGAACAAAGTAATCTTTGTAGGAGCAGAGCATCCAAGAACAAAGTAATTTACAACACAAAGGTGTTTGGTAGTGAAATTAATTATCATCCTATGAAAAGACATCATTACGTGTTGCATAGAGCTTTCAAAAGGTTACCAGTAAAAATAATAAGACCATCAGCAGAGACCCTCGCAAATTCTGGAAGAGTTTTGTTCAGGTATTTGGGGGATAGGTAATCCAATGCGTCAGACACAATAACATGAGAAAAGGACTTTGCCCTGTAGGGTAGAGGGAATTTGATATCTGCCACCCGTACAATGCCTTTGTGCACAAGTGATTTGCAGTTTCTATCAGCATCCTCTATGTCATATGGTTCTATGCCCCATGCTTCTGTTTCACCTTCTTTCAACAGCTTAGAGACCACAGAGCAGGTATCAGGACCAACATGCAAAACTTTGCGCATGCTATCACCATATGCTTTCTTTAATACAGGTACTGCTCTTTGCAACTCCAACGTGCACGAAAAATCACCTACAGATTCAATTTTTATCTGTGTTTAAATACCACCTCAGCCAAGGAAACTACAATTTTGACAGCAAATGCTCATAGAAGCAAACAAATCTTATAGAATTATTGCCAGGACTAAACCATTATACTATTACATATCACAAGTTGCAAGCATTTGCACATAGTAGCTAAAATTTATCTAGATCATCAAACCATCAAATAAAATTCTTATTAATATAACAGCCCTTACCATGCAAGTTAGTTAAAACTAAACCATCAACACAAGAAATACAAATGTGATCTCATCTGTTGCCTCCAAATCAATATATGGAGAAAAACAAACAATAGAAAATTGCGAAATTACACCAAGAAGCTTTACATGGAACTGGAAATAGACCAAACTATACAATGCAATAATAAAACTGGTGCAAGGATAAAAGAATGTATCAAGATGCTTTGCTCCCCACCCTAATAAACTTCCTCAACTTACTTACCATTTTGCCGTGCTTTAGGGGAAGAGAGTTATGATTTTTTAAGCATATACTTATTACTTTCAACACCTTGCTACGCTCAATGCCTATTTTACACTATTCAAGCAGATATTAGTTCACTAAAATAAATTAAACTAGTGCCACAATGACCAGAAAATAATAGCCATATGCAATTAAATTTAGTACATGGAATTGATAATGCCCGGGGGTTGTTGGGAGGAAAGATAGTAGACTTTGGAAATTGGGCTGCTTAGGTTATTTCCCACTGAATCCTTGGCCAAAGAATTCACATCTTCAACTTTGATCCCAAGGGGACCTATCAAAGGCTTTATTACAGATGACATATCTGAAGAAAGTAAATGTCTTAATGTGGATTCTTCTTTTGGAAGGCTTAAATATGGTAGATAAAGTATAAAGAAAGTGTCATTGGCATTGCTACTGTTAAGTTCTAATTGTCGTGTGCTCTGTTTGCAGACAAGGGAGGATGCAGCTTGTCTTTTCTTTCATTGCTCATAATCCATATAGTTCAAAATGTTGGGAGAAATATTTCACCTCTTTGAATGTTCTTGGGTCTTCGATCTTACCCCAAAAGAAGGTGGGCACAGACTCAAATACAAAGTTAAAATTTTATATGTCAATGCTATCAAAGCTGGCAATTGAGGATTTTGGTATGAAAAATATCAAATAATTTTCAAAGGCAAAATCATTGCATAGGAAAAGAGAATATCTAGCAAGATTTAATGCATCTTCTTGGAGTGTTTAATCTAGCTCTTTTTGTAAACAATTCCAGTTGGAGTGCTTTTACGTAGATTCCAAGAAACTTTACCTTCAATCAGTTTTTCAATAAGAAACCTATATCATTACAAGAAAAAAGGTAAAAGCAGGAAATAAGCCTGCTCCCTAAACATCAAGGAGGATACGAAAGGAGCTCTTATAATACCTTCAATCCTGCTGACTATCTTGTTACCTCCAAATAAACCTGCATTAACAAATAATAGTTCAATGAATGAGACAACTAATTGTCCATTTCTTTGACTGTAATCAAAGTATACCACCCCAAACTATAACAGAGTCAGTCATAAGGATATTATCATATAATGAGAAGTCCAAAAAGTGTAAATCAAATACAAACCTGGGCCACTAAAAGCATAGCCAAGTAGAAGAACTGCTCCCTGAGAAAACCCAAAAAAAAATATCAATATCAATATCAAAATTCAAATACCAACCATATGGACTATATTTTACTGATGTAAAGCCACTATGGCAATAACAGATTATCATCCATCATCAGGCTGGTCCAATTAAAATGATAGGAAATATAAAATAAATCAGGAAATAAAATGGATCCTCGATCATGACAGTTACCAGAAGGACCAGACATATTGATAACAAGGGAGATGATTTTGATTTTGCATTCAAGGCCCCCGCAAATGGGAAGCTTCCATTGCGGCGCGTGGGATTAGGTTGCCTCCTTTGCATGACTAATAGATCAAAAGGATGTGATTCTGAAAGTGATGGAAACATAAACAAGGGATCGTTAGCTGCATAGCATTGATTAGATAAACATGTTTACAAGGTACCAAAACTCAGTTCGGCGTAAAATCATTCGCCTGGCTGTGGCAAATTGTCACAGCAAGTTGCAACGCTTGAATGACAAACTGGGAGAGAACGTTTAGATACTATATACCTCTGTTCACTCATGTCCATGCATCCCCCACATCCAACAGCTCAACCCAACAAAATTTAGTAAATCAAAAGGGAAGTATTATGCAAATTTCAAGAGTGAACTTTCCGAAACTAAATCAGCAAACAACACAAACTGCAAAGCTAATTTATAACCTACAACCATGGAGATTGAATACCCAGAGGGAGAAAACCCGAGTACTCCGAGAAATGTAACAAAAAGGAAAAAGAAGCAAATCCAACCCACGATTGAAGGAAAAAGAAAGAAAAAAAACAAACACCATCCGGGCAAAGTTATGCAATGCCATGTCATATTGGTAACTGAAAGAAGCACATAGATCGATATAATGTAGCATTCGAGGGTGATGTCTTACACCCAAGTATGAAGAAACGAATTAAAAAGGAAAAAAAAGTGAATAGGAAGCTTTCGAAGTTCTGAACAAACTACAGAAATTGAGCTAAAAGATTGCAAATAAAACACACACACCCACCTACTTAGGGAAAACTTAATGGGATCTGGAAAAATCACCTCAGAATCTCAGATCAGAGAAGAAGGCAGCAGCATTTAGTGTGAGAAAGTCTAGATCTTGGATCTGGAAATTGTATTTTTTCTTTTTCTCTTTAGTTTTGAGCGTAGTTACTACCAACAGGAGGAGGAGGAAATGCAAGTGGGAAAGGGTCTAATTTGAGCGGTTGATGTGATGAGATGGAATATTGAGTAGTGGTAAGAGGAGGAGCATGGCGGGACCCTTCAACGCGCGCACCATCACGCGCCTTTACAATAATTGTATTGACGGCATTTGTGTCGGCCGTACTGACCCAAACCCACAGGCCACAGGGCCAAAGTATTTTTCGGCCCGTAGGCCTTGCCGACAACCTTAAGACTAGGCCCACTCTTTCACTAATTCAACTCACATTTGCCTCTAAATACCCCTTAATTTCCCTTTTTATTTATTATTATTATTTCTTGTTTTAGAAAGCCCTTTTTATTTTTATAACTGCTTTCAATTATAAATACATTTGTCTTTACTTCTATGATTTTTTTATTACAATAATTATGGGGTGTTTAAAATTTGAATTTGACGCCCATTTAATTTGAGTGGCTCCACAAAATTAACTTAGTTGAAGAAAGTTGAGGAGTGCTTTCTCCTTGGCAAGGAGAAATTTTACCATTCGAAATTTTACCATTCCTTTTACCTTTTGAGTTGAGTGAAGGAAAACGTGAAAATTTTCTATTTTACGAGCTTTGCCAATCACAGACAAGAAACCAATTAGTACTTATGCAACTAAGAACAAATCTACGTCTACAAAGAAAGAAAGAGATAGTTAGCATTAAGAGCTTCTTATTAGGTCTAGTTTCTTAGAAAGCCATACGAAAAAATTGGACAATTTGAGGATGTACACTTGGCGAGATAGTTTAGTTGGTAGAGCATCAATCTTTGTCATAACCAGACTTCATATGTCGAACCAAGTCCAAGGAGATATGAGAGATATATTAGACCACTTGCTGGGACTATTACCATGTTATTAACTGATTCAGACTTAAATACAACTTTTTCTAATCCCACTGTACAACTTTTTCTAATCCCACCGGAGGGGATGCACTGACGCCTTAACGTCAACAATAATACTCTAATAAGCACATCATATTAGAGTCGACGGCTTTCACGCAGCTCAATCCTGGGTTTTTCTCCTTTTCTTTTTTGATATACCGCTTGTGAAGGAGCTGGAGGACTTGGACCCTTATGTATGCAAGATGATATCTTGATTTATTTAATTATTAATCATCAAGAACTCCCAGGTACCTTCAGCTAATATGATAAATTTAATTAATTGAGTTATGCATCATGACCTAGGTATCATGCATATCTTAGATGTGCCTTAGAAACTCACGCGGGGAATGAAGTGTGACCAGACTAGGCCTTTTCCAGGTGAAATCCCCTAGAGAGTGAAAAAAAATACTTTCGTTGTTGTGGAATAAGAAGCTAGCGGTATCCAAAATGCCTATACTAACCCAAATTCATTACTTCGATAGAAATATAGAATCAAAGGAAAGTAGCCTTTGTTTAAGATGAAAAAAAAACAATTGCAATTGCAGATTTCTCGATAGGCCAATAATGTAAATTTGTGGTTAAAATACTATTTTATTAGTCCTATATTTTCAAAATGTTCATTTTTGTCCAATTCTATCTATTATGGAAAATTTTTAATATAAAAGCATGGTTGTATTTAAAGAAATTCAAAGAAATATATTGAAAAAACTGAAATTAATAATAAAATTAAGAGACCAAAAGGGTCCATTTTTTGAAGTATAAATATCAAAACTAACATTTTAAAAGTAAGTAGAGACTAAAATGAACTAAAGTTGAAATGTTTGAAAATGAACTAAAGTTGAAAGTACAGATAACAAAATGAATCAAACCTGAAGAGACCAAAATAGTATTTTAATATGTACTGTATTATTATCATGTTAGCATTTTATAACTCTCCTCCCTTGTATTGATTTCTTTTTCTCCGATTATAATTTCATTTTTTTAACAATATAATCACTCTAAGAATACTCACGAGACATAATTTTAATTAATTAATTAAAATTAGAGCTTGATAAAAAAAAAAGTTACATAAATTTTTAATTTAAGCACCTAAACTTAAAAAGTGAGGAGTCAAGTGTGTAAAGCATATTTGCAAAAGTTCTGCAAATACATCTTTGTCACTAAGAAACATTGCCTTAATATTCCCTTAATTCTAACTTCTTTACCAGACATTATGACATTGGGAATCAGATTCACATCAAAGTTTTTCTCAACTCTAAGTATTTCAAATATTCCAAATTAGGAATTTATTTGAAATCTTTTTAGTTGTTAGAATTATATTTTAAGCCTAATATCACATCTTATTTTAATTTTAAAAAAATTAAAGAAATAAAAAATAGAATTTTAAAACTAAATTTTCTAACTTTTAAATTTTGATTATTTGATAATACTTTTAAAATAGGTGGTAAACCAACTATGTTTATTAAAACAAAATAATAATAATAAATTATAAAATGAGTGCTTAATAACATTTATTTAATAAGGTTGAATTTTCACTCTTACATTTTCTTAACTATAACTATATTAAACTTATTATAAGATAGATGCATATTATCATCTTCAAGAAAGATAGAATATGTTTCAAAATTTCTATTCCTGTTTGTCAATTCTTACAAAATCTTGTACCCATCACTGTCCAAGTTTAAACTTATCTTATTTTCTACATTTTGTAAGATTTTATTTTATGTTTTTCCACACACACTTATTTTATTCTTTATACTACGGGATTTTACATTTTTATCCATTAAACTTCATAAAAAATGATTTTCATAAGTAGTATGCTAAATTGAATGTTATATTTGACTTAAGAGTATTAAGTAATAGTGTGACACTCAAGATAAGAGTAGAGAAAAATAGTTGCTCCTAAGTACACAAATGGATGAACCACCGTCAGATTACGAGCTACTAAACAAAAACACTTAAATAATTTATAAGTACCATTTTATACCACAAAAATGCATCTTCATCAAATGGCTTACAATTTTGTAGCTTTAACTCTCTTTATTAGCCTCTAGTGTCACAGTTTGCTGACGGAAAATTATGAAATGATAAAGAAAACATTGGTACTTCCTCAAAATAATATTTGACCAACGCTGTTCTCAAAAGTCAGACATCCAAAACTCACTTTAAAATCGAACAAATGCAGAAGTTTGAAGTACAAAAACACATATGAACCGCCTTCTACTTGAAGTACAATCCCAGAAACCAATACAAAAGAAGCTAAATATGCCAACCAAACCAGACCAAGTAACTAACCATACAGAATCTAAGCTGGAACAGAACATGAATAGCATGTCTTCTTTTTCCTGTCTCCGGGAATTTCAGTGCTTTTCCAGCTAGTTTCTGAAGCTCTTTATAATCCAACAACTGAAGAAGAAGAAGAAATTCTGGTACTGAAAATGGGCGTGGACTATAGCTGCTGCACTACAGGATTTTTCACCCGAATTGGGATAGTCGTTTTCTTGGTGTTGTTTGCCGGGTTGATGTCTGGCCTCACCCTTGGCCTCATGTCCATGAGCCTCGTTGAGATTGAAGTTCTTGCCAAATCTGGAAAGCCAAGGGACCGTAAACATGCTGGTGTTCTTCTTCATCCTTTCTTTACTTTTCTTTCACTTTCCTGCGAAATTTTTTTTGTCTTTTTTAATGCTTGTTATTGACAAAGATTTGGGAACCTCTCATTAACATAACATAACAGCAAAGATACTGCCAGTCGTTAGAAGACAACACTTGCTGCTTTGCACTTTATTGATCTGTAATGCTGTAGCCATGGAGGTATTTGTAAGCTGCTGGAAAATGAAGTTTTTTCCCATATTGTATCAGCTGAAAAAGTGTTCTTGGTTTTGTATTTACTTTGACAGGCACTTCCTATATTTTTGGATAGTTTAGTGACAGCTTGGGGTGCTATTTTGATTTCGGTCACTTTGATCTTATTATTCGGTGAGGTGATGTATCAAATTTTCATCTACTTCTACAAATTCTCCAATCTCAACTGAGAAAACAATCAAGTAGATTTCGACCAAAAGCTTAAGAAACTAGAACATGTTTTTTTGCTTTGTGTCTACAGATTATTCCCCAAGCTGTTTGTTCTAGATATGGTTTGGCAATTGGTGCAACAGTGGCTCCATTTGTGAGGATTCTTGTTTGGATTTGCTTTCCTGTTGCATATCCTATAAGCAAGGTAATTGCTTTCTTAACTCAGATTTGATTACTAAAGCAAATTTAGTAACAATTTTGGGCTAGTTTGATTAACCATCTTTTTCCAAAAAGACTGTTTATTCACCATACTAATCTAGTTTTAAAACATCTGTAGGAGTGCATTGCATAATCATGGCAAATGAAAAAGTTAGTAAACAAACATGAAGTTTAGAAACAGGAAAAACAATATTTAAGTCTCAATTCATGCAGTTTCCTACTTACTTTTCATGAAGAATGAATTGAGTTGCAGCTTTGGTCCCAAATGGGTGGCAACGAAACATCATAAAACCTGAAAGTTGATTATTTGATTTTGTTGACTCAGCTATTAGACCTTTCACTGGGAGAGAAACATAAAGCACTTTTCCGTAGAGCTGAACTCAAAACACTTGTGGATTTTCATGGCAACGAGGTATCTTGTCTCAAACACAAGTATCTCTCTGTGTCTCTCTTTTTCTCAATCTTCTGTGGCTGAGTTTAAAAAATGCAGGCTGGAAAAGGAGGAGAGCTAACACTAGACGAAACAACCATAATAGGAGGAGCATTGCAACTCACAGAGAAGGCCGCGAGAGATGCAATGACTCCAATTTCTGAAACTTTTGCCATCGATATTCATGATAATCTCGACAGGTTTAGTGCTAATCTCTGATCATCACCTTCACCCCAGAAAAGACACCAACTTCATTCTTCTTCTCTGCTCCATCCTAATAAACATCCTTATGAAAACAATGCAGCAACTTGATCAAGTTAATTCTGGAGAAGGGGCATAGCAGAGTGCCTGTGTTTTATGAACACCCTGCAAATATTATCGGCCTTGTATTGGTAATATCTATCCATGCTAAAAATAGTGATAATATTAACCCTCTTTACCTGATACCATCATAATTGAATTGTAGGTGAAGAATTTATTAACGATGCATTCACCAGATGGGGTGCCAATTAAGAACTTCCCGATTCGAAAAATTCCAAGGTACTTTACTTTATGTGCCTAACTTTTCTGCATACATGAAATTTTCTACACTGCAACCGATCTAAGTGAAGCTTATTGATCAATGGCAACCATGCATGTTGACCCCTATTAGCCATATGATTTTTAATCATTAGTAATGGGCACACTGCAGAATGAGAATTCTATCTAGATTTCTTGTTTACTTCCACAAGGCGTACGTCTGGTTGGATAATGATTTACATATGAATGAATGCCTCCTCTAAGCTATATGCTTAATCCTTTTTTTTTTTTCTTTTACTGGATACGATCATAAGAAACATTTCATTATCTCAAAAGGAATATAAAAGATTAGATGGAAAAGGGAAGATGTGCATTATACCCCCTCATTTAGTCTAATGAGATTACAAACATGCTCCCCAGTTGAGCTGAATTCAAAAGGGGGCATAGTTACAAAAAAAGAACTCTCATTTTCACTAAGAACCCAAACTTTCTTTATCAGGGTACCAGAAACAATGCCATTGTATGACATACTAAATGATTTCCAGAAAGGTCATAGTCATATGGCCGTTGTTGTAAGAGAAAAGGAAGATCCAGAGAAGTCCATTAGCAGAAATCAACTTGAGGGTAAGCATTTCCCTTCTGTTATCTATCTTCCCTGATCTTGTTCTTCATTTCCGACGATGATACATTTAACACACATGTGTACATACAGCTAGAGATGTGAAAGTGGACATGGATGGTGAAAATCAACCACAGGAAAAAGGTCTAAAAAGCAAAAGATCACTGAAAATGTTAAATACATTTGTCGATCGCAGTAATTCTTATCGGAGGTTCTCTGGAAGTAAGAAATGGTCCAAAGACTTCAACTCAGAAATCCTGCAGATTGCTGATGACCTGCTGCCAAAGCTCTCTGAAGAGGGGGAAGCAATTGGCATCATAACACTTGAAGATGTCATTGAAGAGCTTTTACAGGTAAAGCGCATCCTGCGTCTGAAGTTTTATCTTCCTATTAATGTAACAAAACTTGATTACCCCTTCATTTTTTGTTCCTTGCAGGAGGAAATCTATGATGAGACAGATCATCGTACTTAGAGATTGTTAGCTAAAAGCCAACATGAAGGAACTCTTCAAGCAGAATCATATAACCCTGCAAATATTGCTAAAGAGTAAACTGAAAAGTGAAATCTGGAGAACCGAATAGGCTTTTGTCATCATGAATTTTCATCCTATATAGAAACTGTACAATGAAGGAAGAAATTCCAAGTAGAAAAGGTTTTCCACATTGAAGAAAAAGTAGTAATTCTCAAGAACCTGAAGTGAAAAGTGAATTCTCACTTAAAAGCCATGTAAGAGCATTGAACTTGGCATATAACTTTTGCTCTGTTTGAAATTGATCTGAGTGCTTTTTGAACGAAGCTGATATAAAATTTGAAACTGTCATCTTCTTTATTAAAAAGAATAAACAATTGAAATGCATGCGTTTGAACCAAAATAACAATGTTGAGAAAAGAGAAAGATATCATATTAATAACGAAACACTAAGCAAAATCCCCATAGACCCGAATTGAATGACAATCTTATATATTTCAGTACTAATTTTTCAATTGCTGTACATATTAATATTAAGAAGAAAGGCTTATACCTCAAGTTTGATTAAGAATTCAGACGTTAAATACAATAACAGCATTTGGAACCAATCTTGTCGTTCTGGCTAATGTTGGGTCATTTGATTAAAAGATAACAAGAAAATTTTAATAGAGTTAAGGTCCATGCGAATTGTTGTTCTAAGAATGTTAGATCTTTCATTTCTTTGCCTCATTATATTCTAGATGGATAACCATTTTGTAAGTTGTTTTTTTCGAGCAATATTCTTTATCTTCTTAAACGTCTGATTATCCTTGGCTTATCATTTTCCAAATGAATGTGTATGGAACCACTTGTGGCCTATTTCCTTGATCAATCGGGCAATGATCACTGCAATATATTGCTCACGAACGAGCACCAAGTAATTATTTTTCAAGCCTAATACCTCGTGAAAAGAGAACCAAAACCACCTCCTAGAATAATCGACAAAATCATTGATTGATTCAGCAAGGTTTGAGCTTTGATCGAAGGGTTTTGGTTTGATTCGGAAAATGAAAGAAAATCAAATGTATAATTGTAAATTGTAATAAATTAACTCGGTCTATGAATGAGTTTGACTATGTCAATTTTATAATTCTCAATAAATTGATTCAGCAATTTACTTAGCCTAGTTATCTTCTCTCTTGAATTGACCAAGTAATCTGGAGGTTTGATCATGGCCTCACTTACTTAGCCTGGTTCTCCCCTGAACGCTTCGCAGAACACAGATACATGGAGATTTTACTCTTTTTAAATCCTGCCGCTTCTTCTTCCACTACTAATCCTCCATTAATCTCCGCTATTTTGTCTGCAGCTCGGAGTACTCGACGTTCAAGTATCGATCTAATTCTCACTTTGTTTGTGACGTTTCTGGTTCCGTAAATCGGACGAATCGCACAGAATAATGGACGAAATTGAGGCTCTGACCGAAAGTCTAGGTTTAAAATCGTCACGGAAAGGGGCTCCAATGGCAGCCTCAAAGGCACAGAATTCCAGGTTCAGTGCGTCGGCAAATTCGGATTTGGATTCGACTCTTAAATCTTCATTTTCATCCGGAGTAGACGATGCCGATGTGTTGTTGGATCGTCGGAATAAGAGCTTTTCGAAGGAAATCGACGATTTCTTTCGATCATTTGAAACTTCTAACTCGGAGCAGAATGCTACGATTGGGGAATTTTCGGACGAGGGTGGAGGTGGAGTTGCAGCAGAAGATTGGGCCTCCTGTGAAGAGTTGATTCCGGGCTTTGGTGGAAACTCCGGGCCCAATAGCCGGTTATTATCTTTTTTCTGTTTCTTTTTGTAGAACAAAAAAGAAATGTCAAGTCTTTTTAGATGTCTAGTTTCAAAACCAAGAGAGAGATAAAAAATAATTTTTCAAAAAATGACTTGTCAAGTATTTAATGCTTACTCCGATAAGTATTTCTTCTAAGAAAGGGGAAGTATTTTCCTTTTGAATAAGATTATATTTTAAATGAATTTTTTCTTATTTGTTAATATTTTAAATTTTGTGTTTATAAAAACAATTTTGGAGTAAAATCATCAGATTTGATTAGGCTTCAAAATTAATTATAGATTAGATTTTAATTTCACATTCAGGTATTGTAATCAAATGACATAATAATATTAACATGATGTCTTTTCACATTTCTAAAAATATTGCACCATGCAACTTTTTTATATATAAATACGACATGTTAGATATCGCCAAAAAAAAACAAAAAAAATCCACTTTTAATCACCAATCATTTGTTGTTTCCAAAATTTTTAGCTAATTTTATGCATGCAGAATTCTGAGTTTTTTTTTTTTTTCATTTTTTCATTTCGAATCCTTTACAGAGAGGATGAAGAAGAAGGCAAACGTCCCTTGAAATCTACTGCTCATCACTCCATATTCAATTCGGAGTCTTCTCCATTGTTCTATGAACAAATTGGCGAGCTCCACAATTCATCAAACTTAGCTTCCTCTTCATTTGGGTATTCTCAGGCTAATGGTATTCTTGTTAGCTCTTTTTGCTTCCTAAATTTGTTTGTTTGAATGATGTTATTCTTAATCTTAACTACTGATTTCGTAGATGCTGACGTGGATCGTTGGGCCTTAGGAAAGCAGGCCAATCTTCGTGCATTGCTCTCCACCTTACATTGTGTGAGTCACCTAATATTTTTGGGTCTCGGCTTATAGTTTTTGTTTGGCCTGCATTTGGCTGTTTTTACTAGAATTGCTTATTATACCCACACTTGGCATAAAAAATAAAAATTATTAAAAATGACTTGTGAAGGCTATTAAAAGTGGTTTTCAAAATTTGTAAAAAACCAAAAGACTAAAAGAGTAATTTAAGAGATGAATGTGGAATAATGGGTGCAGGTAGTTGGAGATGAATGTGGTTGGAAGGCAGTTTCAATGGCAGATTTGGTAGCTTCTTCCTTAGTGAATAAGTTTTATAAAAAGGCAATGTTGTGCGTTCATCCCGATAAGCTTCAACAGAGAGGTGCCAAGTTTCAGGGCATGAAAGTTTTTCATATTCTCAAGGTACCTATCCCAATTCTCAACCCCAATGCAGTTTGAATATGGCTTAACAATTGAGTAACGGGCCCTTTCACCATCAACAACTTGTCTAAATAGGTTCAACTATAACTTCTTTTTCTTTGCTTTTTTCTAATCAACTTTTAAGTTCACCATTTACTTTATCCATTTATTTACACAAAACAGGAAGCTCATAGCAAGTTCAGCAGGGAGGAACTCTCGCATAGATAATACCTATTTCAATTTCACTGAGAATTGTAGACAAAATGGAGGGCAAGCACGACAACCTCTAAAATGGGTACCTTACAAGCTTTACTTCAGCACGTTTTTGGGCCAGGAGTTTCATATTGGGCTTCCATCAGAACTCTGGGCTGTGGTCCATAAGTTTCGAGGGTCGTGTTCTGGGTCCTTTCAGAAGAAGCAACAGTTACAAGCTGATGACCGTTCCAAAAAAAAAAAACATTTACGAGCTGATGAACGCCAATTTTACTTCATTTTTTTCCAATCAAAATCACTATGATAGAATTACTTAATGAAATATCGCTACTATTATAATTGGGTAAATGGCCACTAAACTATAATTTACGACTACTTTTCAATACTAAATTGGAAATACAAAATTGTGTGATGCCCCGGCTATTGGCCATTCTGAAGCGACAAGCCAAAGAACATTAAATCAGGTAGATTTTTTCTTTTTGTGACTGTTGTTTTTATCATCATTTTTTCCTTCTCTTTTCCCTCCACCTCTGCGAGATTTCTTTGGAGCCTATTTTGAAACATACAGAAACCAATCGGATATCAACAATCAGTAGAGTTCACTAGGGTTAGCGGACGATCAAATTGTTGAAACAAAGCAAGAGAACCATTAGCAATCACTATCCTGAGATTTTCGTTGATTGTAAATGAATCAAGATTGAAACAAGCAGTCATACCTCAGCAGAAAATGATTTCAGTGGGTCTTTATCTTTCCTAAATTTTCTCTTGAACCCATGCCGACGACCAGACTGCGTATTTCCCATTGCTGCTCTGGCAAGTTTGATAACTTTGCTGGCTTCTTGAGTTACTGGGTCAACAAGATAGTCGGGTACATCACGCAGGTGTGGAGCAGGGGGATTCTTGCTGAGAATCTTATCGTGTTTCAACAAATCTGCGCAAGAAAGTCCAATCAAATTATGCAAGCATAAATGGGTAACTGTCGGTACAAACAACTAAAACTACAGCAAAATATGTTACCCAAGTCCCTTGGATTAGCTTCGAAATGGGCTTTCAATCTAAACAGGAAGCAGAACGAGAAAACAAATTTGAAGTTAGTATATGGATGCAAGTATGAGCATAATAAACCTCCTACTTTACAAGTTCAATTGGTTTATGCACACGAAAAGACATGTGAATGGAGGTTAAATGAAAATGATTTCAACTTGTGTTGTGTAGCAATTGGCAAATAATTTTCTTGGGAAGTAATGTGTACAGAAGTGTACCATTTTTCATAAATCTAGAAAAGTAAGAGAAACAACTTACTTTTCAGAGTTGAGAATCTCATTCCTCAAATCCAGAGCCCGAGATTCTCTAACAGCAATTTTTGTCACACTCTTTGAAACATCCTGCAAAGATACGATGAACACATCAATCATGACATAGTTTAATATTTAAATGACCATCCATAGAAATATGCTGATGTGCATAACACAAACCTCGGCTCTATAACGTAAAGACTCTACTGCATTCTTAGTAAGTAATGGAAACGGAACAATAATGTCTGTATCCCCATCAGCTCTTAGAAAAGATTGTATTTCTCCAAAAATATCCATGTCATCTGGAGAAACCTATCACAATATATATATATAGTGAGAGAGAGAGAGAGAGAAAATCAGCAAGTACTAATGAGATGTCAACACTGACATAGGGAAAACTTGCAGTTCAATTTACCAAGCGCACATTCTTCATGGGAAAAAGAGACAAAAATAAGATAATTCATTGTCAAATACACAAGATCACTAGCTGTGATAAATGATGTAGAAGCAGCCAAAGAGGTCAATAGTGTGGGTAGTAGTCATGATTAACGGAGTTCAATATTAAACATGCCAGAACAACAAGAAACATAAGAACAAGAACACACCACACCTCTCAAAGAAAATGTCAAGTAAATAATCACTACAATGACATGAAGTACTAACAGTATCTCAAAATACCAACCAGTGAGATAGAGGCACCAGTATTATATGCTCTTCCAGTACGTCCAATACGGTGTACATATCCTGCTGCAGTTGGAGGCAACTCAAAATTTATAACCTGAACAGATGGCAGTGAAGCAGCTGTTAAAAACTTACTTGAAACTTGATAGTAAGGCCATCAAGCAGAAGTATTTGCAGCTGACGAGACTGAATAATATCATACAAGACATCATTTATGAAACATGATTATTGATAGTTCACATCATAAGAGGAATTATATGCGTATTACTAATTAAATTTTTTTTGTGTGCATTATACACATTAAGAGATCAAAAGGCAATAATTTAATTGACCAAGTCATACAACCTCTCCTCTGCCATGGATGATGGAACAAAAGATTCGCAGACAAACAAAGGATTCAGTTCATTAAAATTCTACCACTTTTGAAATACCAAGTACCTTTAGAATAATTGACATTTTTTTATCAATATATATTTTTGGGCTGTTAGATAAACACGAGAGAAAAGAAGACTGATTTGCATACTGTGTAAACATTTTTGAAGTCAATTCCTCGTACTACTCCAAATTCGGAATCTATTTTTTGCTTGGAACGTTTTCTGGACTTTCGTTTATCAATATTATTCTCCTCACTGGCTTCTTTTTCTTTTGTTTGACCGTCATCAGTTGCAATTAAATAATCAAACAGCCCAGCATTAAACTCCTGTCGAGTCAAAAAAAAAAAGAAAAATGGACACCAAAATCGTCAATAAAACATGTATATTAGGTCAATAACATAACAAGATTGCTAGGTTGTCATTAGATCATCTCTTGTACATTGTACAACACTAAGCTTCTATAAATAGGCATACCTCGAGAATATGGAGGCGAGAATTCTGTGGCAACTCAGCATTTAGAACAGCAGACTTAATTCCAAACTGCATGAGGTAAGCAGCAAATCAACTACTAATAAATTTTCTGGTGAGCACCTTGGATGGGTGGTGAGGGGGAGTATTCTTTGAAAATATAAGGACATGAAATTGAAATACAAAGAAGTTAATACTCTTCGTCAAGTAGTCAGTTAACGTTAACATGTTACATGAAATGACTAAAGAATTTAAAGAGAATTAGATAATTTATTTTGAAAAAGAAAAAATATGAAAGAAGTTACTGCAAGGAGAAACAAAAGTACATAAGAATGATCCAGAAATCATCTGCACTATATGGTAACATAGTACAAAGTATACGTAGAAGATAGGAATCATATAAATAAAATATAGATCAAAACACGTTTGTTAAGAACAATATTTCAAAAGGGGGAATAGAAGAAAAAAATGAACAGGATGGAAGCATTAAAAGAGCCATTTACCTTCTCCAGAAACAATTTCAACCTGAAGCCCATGTCAATGGTATTTGTGAATATGAGAACTTTTTTCTGAACCAAGTCCAACTTTAAGAGTGAAAGAATATGAAGCAACTTGTCTCGAGCATCACATGAGATCTTGTAACATTAAAAAAACACACACACAAATAAATACAGTGTCGTGGATACTTTTCAAACACAAGTTCAATCAGTAGGTAGAGACCAAAGAAAATTAATATGAATAAAAAAAAAATTGAACACTAAACAATATTTAAGTCGAGGAAATGAAGTTATATAATGCGAACAAAGAATATCAAAATCAATATGAATAAAAACTGAAATTTGTCCAAAAAATTATGAAAGCTTAATTTTTAAAAATGTGATGATTTCACATTCATAGATACTAGTGTAGATATGTTCACTTCAAGGGCAACAAAAGTTTCACTAAAGAATAATAATAGGAAGATATTTAGCTCCTTACTGGTCAAAACTAATCTTATCCCAACCACCATTGAAAAATTGAAAATTAAGAGAAAAGAATGTAAAAACAGACTTTTTTTAAAAATAATGAGCCGTCACTTTTTCAATGGTGGTAATTACCGGTAAAGAGGCAAGTATTTTTCTTAACAATATCACATTATTTCATGATAAGCACAATGCAATTTTACCCAAAATTGTTGAACATTTTTTGGAATTAGATCATCTTTGATATCTCCCACTTCTGGCAAAGTCAATATGAAGGGATTATGCAGGATCAACTTCTTCAGTTTTTCAACATCATCACTGTCAAATATAAAAAGACCAAAACAAAATATCATCATTAGTTGATTAAAAGAATGAATAAATTTTCATAACCAATGATTTAAGATAAAACTCAATTAGGCTAATTTTAAACAAGATAAAAGCTTAGAAAATGAAATGCAAGTACATGTAGCTTTCCATAGACAACATATGCAAGAAAGAAAACTAAACATAGGAACTGCCATCAAGTTAACAACATTGTCAACAAATGACAGCAAGCCTTTAAGATTACATCTGCCAGCAGTCATCAAAAAATCTAGCTTGAGAAGAGTAGTGAAAATAACAACCTTGATGTAGCTGACATAAGAAGGCATTGACAGGATCGGGGAATATGAGCTGCAAAAGCTTTTATGTCGTCTTCATAGCCATATGACAGTAGCAAATCAGCCTGGAAACAAATATAAATCAATGTATCAACCAATGCTTAAATCCTAGAAAAGTCACAATTTTCAATATCTAAAATCCTCACATTAGAGCTTTTGCAAGTAGTTCGAAGAGAAATAAAATAAAAAGAAACCTTGTACCGAAAAAATTAAAAATTAGAAAGAAGCCTTCATGGAAAACTATCCACCCACAATTCTTTAAAGCATCTCCACCATGTATACTTGATAACCAATTTCCATAAATTCCAGAATTTGCAACATAACTATACACATTAATTTCATCCACACTGTACCCATCTTTTTTTCTTCATTTTCTTCTTTCTTTTCTAAAGCATCAGCCTACCTAAAGAACATTTTTAAGAAGAAGAATATACCACTCCCTCGAACAAGCTAAAAGTACCATTGCTTTTTTTTTTTCTCTCTTTCAGTGATTTTAAAATTGAACAACTAACATAAAACAGCATGTACCACCAACCCTTGATAAATGGAGAAGCGGGACATGCTGATCAAATTATTACCATAATTTTACCTCATCAAGAACGAGTAATTCAAGTGATTCATTAATGGAGGTTGGTTCGAGAACACCAGCAGACAAGCTTTTGGGGATGCAAGCAGGCGTAGCAACAAGTATACCAGGTGGTCCTGCCAATGCTGTCCGCTGCAAGAGACATTAACCTAATAGATTCAGTATTCAGTGGTATAATAGGCATAGCCTCAATCACCTTGCTACATCTAATAGTGTATTTCAGAATCCATTCCTTCCTATGTACTTCTGTAAACAATAATGAACCTGAACCAACCAAATCAGAATGCGACATGCTGCTTGTCAATTGAGCAACTTTCACTTGCACTCGACAGGATTCAATGAGCGATGAAATTTCCTTATAAACCTGTATGCATAGTGCACACATGAGTAAGTAACTGGTCAATCAATGAGATTAAACAAAAAAAATTCCGGCCACCTCCCCCGGATCCTTCCCAGATGCATTGGCAGAATAGCATACCTGCTGACTTAGCTCTCTAGTCGGAACCAGAACAATTGCACTCGGAGCTGACTTCGTCGTCGTACTAGAAGCAGCAAACAGCTTCTGAAGCAACGGAAGAAGGTATGCGAAAGTTTTCCCCGAACCAGTCTTCGCCCGAGCCACCACATCCTTACCTTCCTGAATCGTCATAATAATAAATAAAACGTCACAAAATGCTTCCTTAACGGGGTTGAAAATAAGGAAGACATCGCAAATTAAAATTTGAAACCCTATTTCCTAAGCAAGAAAGGACGCCGGTTAGAAAAATGAAAACAGAAACTAAAATGCAGCAAACGCATGATCAAGTTTGTAGCATTTAACAGTGGACCGCCTCTCCCACTCGTCAGGGATCGCAGTTCTTCCGGTGAAAGCAACAAATACCAAATGCGTACCAAAATTAACGGAATTGCAACTCGTTGAATAGGTGTTGGCTTTTGAATTCCCTTCTTGATCAGCGCGCGAACAAGACGAGGGTCCAACCCAAGTTCTTCGAAACTCAGGTCATCTTCTTCGCCTTCCTTTTCCTCCTCATGTTCAACAACTTTGGGAAGCTTCTCCATGCTATCAGTATCAATCAACCAATAACAGTAGATTCAATGGAAAAGAAGCCGAAACTGTCGAGGCGCAGGGGGTTACATAGGGTTTTAGGATGGAACTCGAGAGCCGGGCGTCGCAGAGGAGCAACTTGGGACATGGATCGGGTCGAAAGCCCAGTTGAAGGCGTGAAGCCCGAAACACTGGCCCAAATTTATTGAGCCCAGTTGGCCAATTTTCCGATGGAATAAGCCGCACAGCAGTTGGCTCGTGGTTGCGGCGCGGCTATGATGTTGGAGTTGTTTGGGTTATTCAAATGTTCAAAAATTACTATAAAATAATTAGAAATAATTGTCAAGCAGATTTGAATACCGTCACCCACCAAAATTTCCGCAGATAACGTCAAAAATGCTATATATTAAACGCATATATTCATAGATGCCGCTCACCTACTTTAGACCATTCGATGCTTGAATACATCCCTCGTGAATTTTATCCAATAAGGAATTCCTCTACTTTGTTTAAAGCAAGGGAATTCCTCTTCTCAAATGCAAAAAATTAAAATTGGAGGAAGATCCTACCCAATGAGATGGAAACGTATGGGATTTCAAATAAACCAATGAGTTTCCTTACTAAGTACTCATGTCAAACTTCGAATTTTAAAATAAGTAAAACTTCATATATCATATTCAACTTTCAACCAAAGAAAAAAAAACTGATATTTTGTAACTTGTCCAATTTTGTTGTAACTTGTAGAGTTTGACTTCCTAATGGGAAAGAAATAGATAAAGTGACGAAGATTGGATTGAAATAGTAATTTTTGATATAGTTTTTGGCTAGCAAATAGTGTTTTTTTCTCCTTTATAAGATTGCACTCATAATTAGAACTATGTATCATGTCTATTTTTTAACAATTACAATTTTTTTTTAAGTTAAACGATATGTGAGGGCGGAAATTTGAACATTTCAATCTTTTGGCACATGACTTAATCAATTGAGTCGTCCATCTATTATATTGGGCACAATACTTATAATTAATAACAAAACTTTTCACGAACAAATTAAAAAGAAAAAAATTGAACAAATTGAGTTAAGAAAGGGAAGAAAGCCCAAAAGAGACAACTCCCCATAATGGAGGGCCCAACCCAGGCCCAAGAATGGGTGGCAAATGGGGCCTAACTCATGATGAAATGCATGCCATTCTCGGAAGAAAGAGCCATTAATGACGGGGAATGAAAGCATGTTTGACCCCTCTCTCTCTCTCTCTCTCTCTCTCTCTCTCTCTCTCTCTCTCTCATTTCATATCATCTCCTCCTTTACTTTCGGTGTGAAGTTTGAACTCTCTTTATTCAATCACACTCAACAGATGACTTCTGTTTGTGCTTCTGATCATGAAATACACACAGTCGCTGGCCCACCCAACCCCTTCCTTCCAATTACCAACTTCTTTCTTTTTTTATAAATACCAACTTTTCAACTCTCTTTTTTCAAAATCCATTTTTCCCCTTTACTTTACACACCAAGCACGATACAAACATTGTTGGATACTTGTCTAATTCTGGCTCTTGTTGGGATTAAGGAATTGGGAAGAATATTTGCAAATTTTGGAATCAGTTCCATTCCATTCATGCTTTCTGTTTCTCTTTTGCTTCTTTTTCTAATTCCTTTTACCCCACTCTCGCATCAGTAAACTCCAAAGTTGTTACTATTCAACGACGGTTTTGTATCAGACAACTTCAATGAATAGCCTTTGAGTCAACAGTACTACAACTGACTCCTCCAAATTTCAATTTTCTCGTTCCATCTCTCCATCCAGACCACAGATCAAATCTCCCTAAAATCTAACTACAATGTTTGATGACACTTCAGCTAGAAATAGAAGTTTAATTTTTTCAAATTAAAGTTGTCCAGGTCCAACTCAGCAGACAAACCCAGTAATAATGTTGCCACCTCAACACAATAGTTTTTCCCCTCCTTGAGATTTTGTAAGAACAGACATGTGCAGTTAAAAAGGCAAGTTGTTTGTGAGTCTGTGACATTATTATGGTATGGCACTTCACAACAAGCTATCAACAGTGTTTTGATTTGTAAGGAAGGGGAAAAATGGGTATTCTCTGACGCCATTGCACAGTAGTGTCAAATAACGGTATGGCTTAAATTCAAGTAAGGCCCAGACATTCAGAAAAGAAAATTTGAAACAAAGAAAATGATGGGTGGGGAGAGGAGGTGAGTAAGTGAGTGACTGAAGCGACACTGCACTACACTACGCTACAACCAACACTACACTACAACAGAAAAAAAATGGTCAACAGAGGAAGGGAACAAATTTGACCAAAAGAATTGGGAAACAGACAACTTCGTGAGCACAACATAGGCTGTGTGTGTTGGGAGAAGGAGGGTTAAGCTAATGGCAACTGAAATGAGGCGAGAGGGGTGAGTGAATTGAGGACAATTTCCCTTTTTCATGTGGATTTTTGTTGGTTCCCCTGCCGAGCTCCAACATGTGTGATAATAATTGCTTCTTGTCCTTACGCACACTATACAACATTACCATGTAAAGAAGTTTTTATGCCTTTGTGTTTCAGACAGCTTGAGAAGATGCAGTAACTGTTTGAAGCTGGCACGGCAGAATTAAATTGTGTATGCAGAGACGAGGCAGTATATATAAAGTAGACTAAAAATGAGAGAGCATCTTAATATTAACCAATGGGTTTTATACATTGTCGATTGTTTTGGGGAGAAAATAGCCAAAAAGGTGAGAGGGGAAAAATGGAACAAAAAAGAAAAAAAAGATCCTCTACGATGTTGAATCGAGAGGGCATCTTTCAACTAAAAAACGGAAAAAGAGTACTAGACCATAGCTGGTTTAGGGAGAAGAAAAAAGGAGAAAGTGGGGGGAAATGGTATATACCTGAACAGAAAATAATTGAAGATTTACAGCTCATTAATCTCTGATGGGGGAGCTTGAAAATGGGTGATTAAGATCAATAATCGGGCATGAGCTGACTAATTTTTCCTTCTTCAACCACCATCTTCCGCTCGGTAATTTTCAACCATATACAAACGGCGGTGAAGCTTAGAACCAAGCTGACGAGGCCACTCCCCAATCCGATTCCAACAATGGCGATGACGGAGAGTCCCCTGTTCTTCAATGGCGCCAAAGGGTATCCGTAGAGATCCTTGTTGCCTTCAAAGGACGAGGCATTAAATTTGGGCAAATTCCCACTTCGATTGGCGAGAGTGGAGGGTATGGGTCCGGAGAGGCGATTATTAGAGACGTCGAAAGTGGAGAGGCGGACGAGAAGACCGAGGCGCTGTGGAATCTGGCCGGTGAGCAAATTGTCGTGGAGATCAATAACGTTCAAATAGGCACAAAATGCGAGCTCCTGAGGGATCTGGTCGGTGAGTCTATTGGCGGAGAGGTTGAGGAGGGCGAGATTGACGAGATACTGGAGGTCGGAAGGGATGGGGCCGGTGAGGAAGTTGGAGGAGAGGTCAAGGGCTTGCAAATTGGTGCAGTTGGCAAGAAACGGGGAAATAGAGCCGCGGAGGGAGAGATTGTTGAGGGAAAGCTTGTAAATACGACCATTGTTGCAAGTGGCGCCTTGGAGATAAGAGGTGAAGCCATTGCAAGGGTTGGCGAAGGTGGATTTGGTCCAGTTGTGTAGGGAATTGGTCGGGTCTTCCAGGGATTGGCTTAGATTGGTGAGACAGGCCTCGTCGTTTGGATCTGAGGAGGAAAACGGCAGAGCGGCGGAAGCCAACAACCCAAACATTAGCAAGGTCCAAGCAACCATAGTCCGTGTTCCAATTAGTGTTTTCAAAGCTGTGATTTGGGTGAAGGCAGAGGCAGAGGGTTTTGGCTATGGGACGGGACCTGCAACGGCGGTGGAAAGCCCTTTGAGAGGGGAGAGAAAGGAGAGTAGACTGGTGGCTGGTTTTATTGTGTAAAAGAAAGTGGTGGAGGTGGTGGTGGTGGTGGTGGCACTCTGAGCGAGAGAGAGAGAGAGAGAGAGAGAGAGAGAGAGAGAGAGAGAGAGAGGGCGCAAAATGAAAAAGTGGACTTGGGAGTTGGGAGTGGTGGTGGGGGGTGAAAACGAAAGTGTATTTTTTAGACAAGAAAAGAGGGGGTGGGCCGTGGGAGTGGGGTCTGCGTCTGCGCCTTCGGGGATTCGGCTACGCTTGTGGGGGCGGCGACTGCGCATGTGAAGCCGCGGATAGCGACCACTCGACGGGGTATTCTCGTCATTTTCGCTCCCCTACATTACAACTCTACTCTTAACTCTCAACTCAACCACCCATTATTGCTATTAAACAATTTAATAATAAATCATTATTATTACAAACAAACAGCCAGGGCTAGCAATGGCATCCATACACCACCAATAAAATTGGATGTTCAAGTATACCACAAATATATTCATTTCAGCTTTCGTTAAATGAATAATCAAATTGAATCTTCCCCCTCTCTCCATGTTTGCTTCGCTATCATTTGCTCCATTTTATTCTGTACCGCGAAATCTTGCCTGATTAACAATATCAATACTATGCGGCGGTAATTGACATATATTTTTTAATTAATCCCTTTTACTTACATTTTGTGCTCAAAAAATAATAATAATATAAATATTATTCTTTCGAAATAATTATATCAATGTTATCTATAATTTGTAATTTTATCATTTATAAAAGAGTTCAAAATTTTACCTACAAATTAGTTTTACGTGTTAAATATAGACTCAATTTTTACAAGTTCTTATCATCATCTCTAACATCAAAAAACAAAATTCTTCAGAGTTATTTTTAATGGTTATTACTTAAAGTTTACTCAAACTTATGGAACTACGAGAATTAAAAAATAACAGTGAACCATCAAATGGTATTTGAAATAATGGCTTTAGTTAAAAGAAGAAATCTCATCTTTTTACTCAAGACCGAATAGGACCAACTTATTATTCTATAAAATGAATTTACTTACCGATACAAATAAGCATTAAAATTTTCTATCTACTAAGTTACCCTTTGAAGACCTTGACAAAAAGAAAACGAAAACTACCTTTTTAGAACTCCATGATTCCAAATTTTCCCCTCAATCAATTTTGATTTTAATTCTTCTTAGGTATGTGTACTGCAACACATGAAATCTATTCCCATACTTTAATTGGGAAAATAAAGACGCCCCTAATTTATGATTACTCTCCATGTGAGCTTCCTTTCGATGGCATTATTTCTGGTGTTATGCCACCAGGCATTCCCTTTTTCCTACCAAATGATTTGAAATTATAGATAGTCAACCTAGCAACAAGTCCAATCACACACATACCCGTGATATGGTTTTACTTTTACTCGATGATTCCAATATATCAAATCACTCGAAATTTCATACATGCTACTAGTTGAATTTCAAGATTTCGTCACATTCAATCAACTCGAAGAACAAAATATACACTATGATTTAATTTTACTTTTAACCCGTAAAGATTGACAATTTTTGTTTTTAACTTTTAACATTGTATTTAAAAGTAATTTGTGTTCAATCTTATACATTTGAGATATTATGCTGGGCCCATTTTTTTAAATTTTAGAAAACTACAGATTTAAAAGCTTGTTTGTTAATATTCTTGTATCTATCCTTTTCTTGAAAATAGTGCTTATTTACTATTTTTATTTTAATTTAATTTTTAAAACAATGATTTTCAAATTGTAGCAAGTTTTGAAAACTTAAAAAAGAAAAAATTGAGTAGGATAGCGAAAGTGTTTTTAAAAGGCAAAACACTCGGGGTTTAGTACATTATCTTTTAGTTTACTTTTATAAAAAATAAATAAATAAAAGTCTTGTGAAAATGAACACAACTCTCCCATAAAAAAGTTGTGGGTTCAATTCTCAATTTCACGTGTTATATAAAAAAAAACAAAAAATAAAAGTCTCATAAATTATTTATCTCAATTTTTAAATTTTGTGCATGGTTTGAAAATGGTTCTAAAAGCATATTATACAAATAAAGAAAACTGTAGATAAACAGTATTCTTTTTAAAAATTGAAAACGAAAAGAGACAAAATGTTATAAAAAAATCCTAAATAAATACTTGGATTTAGTGTTTGAAATATTAAAAATTGCATTTATATATACAAGAGATTTAAAATTTTAAGATATATGTCCTTAAAAATACTTAAAGCCAAACAATTCATACCACTTACTTGAAGTTTTAAATTAATTAACATTTGTTGATTTAAATAAATGAGGTCCATGAAACATAGCTTCTCAATCAAATGTCATGAATCCCACACATACATTATATATATATATATATATATATATATATATATATATATTTTTTTTTTTTTTTCAAATAAAGGTGTGGGTTCATGTCCCACCGCTACTTGAATGACTTATTTTTCATCCCTCCAATCACTCAACGACATTTAAGCAAGCAGTACAAGAGCCCAAGTATAATTTTTAATTTTTCTAATTTCGACCAATTTCCAATCTGGTGGGTTATACAATTTGGTGGGAAAAAACTGGAAAACAAACGATCGACAACTTTTCCCTTCTAGCATTACTATCTAAAAACGTTTAATTACAAATCATTCTTTTTGTGATTTTTTAGGTGAAATTTAAATAATGTACCAATCAGAGCTAGTGACAGCACCATAACTTCTTTACTAATTGAATTTGCTTTACATCGCTTTATCAAATTAAAAGTTTCTTCAAGAAAATGTAGAAACATTTTTTTTTATAATTTGAATGAATATTCGATCGGGACACAAATAGCCTTATCTAAATAATAAAATTCTATAAGATTTCAAACATCTGAAAACAACCGGTAGAACTAGAATCAACCAACAGTAATTTAATAAGCAATGTTAAAATCTAAATTAGATCAAGATTAGATTTAAGCAACATTTTTTGGGCTGTGCGAGAGGGTAATAAAATTTAATAAGGGAAAAACGACAGAGAAGATGAGGGTGGTGGTGGGGTTGGTCCTCTTTGAAAACGATAGCTTTTTGTTATTTTACTGGTTTCTTTAAAAAGGCAGTCAAGCGTTGAGACTCCTTGATTAACACGAAGCTGCTTTATTCCAAAAGTATATATACACATTTTCAATAATTTGAAAGATACTTTTTGAAAAGGCTTGCCAAAATCAACATTTCTAAATTTACTCCATCTTTGTATGGTTTTGCCAACTTCATTAAATAATCTCATCTCCTAGAAATATGCACATTTTCTTTTATTCGAGTCGTTTATATATTCCTGTTATTTTATTTCTTTTTAAATTTAAATTATATTGTGTTGTTCAAATTTTCATCCTTACTTGGTTTTATTTATAACTTTTTAAAAAAGTATAGATGATTTGGGTTATTGATATAAATTGTTTATTACAACATATGTAGGGATGAAGATTCGAAGTCATGACATTTTAATTGAAAATAGGTGCTTAAACTAGTTAAGCTAGGTGGAAGTTTACATTTTAGTTATTGATATTTAAAATTTAGTTGTTCAAAATTATTGTCATTCAATATTAAAATTATACTTAGCTAAAAATTTAGGCCAGAGAGATAAATCTTGGAAAATTAAATATTGTGAAAATAAATAAAGGGATAAAAAATGATTTAAAATAATAAATAAGAACCCCACACTATCTAAATAGGTGATAGATGCACGTTCTTAGTATTTACTTGAAACATGGATTGGTAGGCCAAAAAAAAAAAAGGCTAAAAATTAAATAAATTTGGTTCGGGTATGAAGAGAAAACATAGTGGGGCAAAAGATAGGGGGTTGGAATGAGGTAGACAGTGGTAAAACTAAAAGTGATGAAATGAAACTTGAATTTGTGCCTTGTCTCAAATAAACAAGGTGGCCACCATGAGTTCCAACACAGCAACATACTGTTGGGATCGCCTCGACCGACGAAAGCGAGTCCTCCATGGGCCCATTCCCCCTACCCTACACGCTGGGCCCATTCCCCAGGCCCACCCCAATTCCTCGTCGGCCCACTTCAAAAACATCCTCTCTCTTCCCTTCCATTTCCAACTCAACGGCTGCTGTTTGTTCTTGCTGCCTTTGGGCTTTAGGGAGAGACTAGAGACAGAAATTAATTGGAAAGTTAGTTTATTTTAAACTATTTTTGGAAGGACAATGGGATTGGGAGTTGGGGAGTGCCAAATTCAATAGTGGAATGTCTAGAGAGCATCAACTTATTAATTAGTGGCTCTTTGCCTCTACACTTGTGTTTTTCTCCTCCCCAAAATCAGTTGACTTCTTATACTCAATAACGCCTCTACACTTGTGTTTTCTGTGTTCAATTACCAACATTTAAATATCATTGCTAATTTGTATTAAGGATTCCTGCACTAATTAGTTTAGATTATATAAATTTGTTATAAGGATGGTTATGTTAAAGGCTCTCTACAATATAAATATTGATGTAAATTGTTGGATAATTCCAACTTACGCCAAGAGCACCGAAATTTTCAGAAAAATATATAATAACAACTAACTAAGTTTCAACAATAAATATAACAAATAAATGAAAAAGAAAGAAGAAATAACATCTGATTTATAGTGGTTCGATCAACATGATCTACATCCACTATGACGATCCATCCATTCCATTCATATCGATCAAGCAAGAGCAACAATACAAAGTTGGGACAAAATGTAGAAAAATTACAGCACCCAAAACATAGTTTGAGACCCACTAAAAAAAATTCACCTACAAGAGGAGTGATACAAAAAATGAAGGAAATACCCAAGGAACTTTGCAACACCCATCACCCTCTTCCTCTCTTTCACTTTCGGCACTCACACATAAGAAATAACCCACAAAGTTTTCTCTCTCTCGACTGTGTTTTCTTTTGCCGGTAGCTTCACTACAGAAGAAGGAACAAAAAAAGAAGCCACTGTTTTCCTCTTTTTTTTTTTTTTTTTTCTTCCTTATATCATGATGGGTGCCATAAAACAAAAAAACCACTTTTAACCTGCTGTAAAAACAAATGAATTGGAGAGTTACTGCTAGCCCAAACAAACATTTTCAGCATAGAAATAAAACGGGCCCAAGGTTGACACACGGCCCAACATAAATGCTACTGGAAAACATGATATTTCTCTCCATTTTTTTAGTTATTTTATGGTATTAGAGCGGGAAGTTATGTGTTCGAACCTTTGTTGCCTCTCCATTTATATTGATTTGCATTTGTTGGACCTTGTCAATTATCTAAGCCTACAAGCAAGGGGAGTGTTAGATATTGAATTAAACTTATTCAAACAAACTTTTGGTTTGGTTTGAGTGATTATTCATTCTTAAGATGGTACCCATACTCAAAAGGTTTAAAAGGACATCTGATCAAAAAATGAGATTGGCCAAGATCGATGAACCAAAAGAGTCACGATCACACGAACTATTGAAAGTCTTTAGTTGTTTTGATGTGAGCATTTCATACATACCCATGAACAAAATCCGGAACAATTAAAAGACTGGAAAAGAAAAAAAAAACAATATAATTGAGAGGGACAAAAGAAAAGAATAGAAAATCTGATTTCCTAAAATAATACTCACACATTCCGGGGAGGGGACTACTCCAAATGTGTGTGTGTTTATTATTATTATTGTTTTTTTTTTTTTTTTTGGAAGAGAAGTAAAAGAGATGTGAGGTGAGGTTGAATGAAAGGATAAGACACAGACAGAGGAATAAAAAATAATTGAGGAGGTAGAAAACGTTGACCAGAGTCCACGACAAGACAATGAAGGAAGGACAAGCGCACGTACAATCTAGGTGGCCAAGGTTGTCGACGGGCCCTGACGACAACAATATCCACGCCCAAATTGTTTTGAATGGGCAGGGCAGCGGCGACACAGCGCCCATCCTGCCGAGCAACCCCGCTGTTAGTGTTTGTGGTCTGCGGACGATGGCGATTACAAGAGAGAGCTCAGACACAAGAATCTCCACGCAATGGAGAATATGAAATTCGGGATATTTTGATCCATGAGTTCTTTTTTTCTTTTCCCTTTCAAATTTTGGGTTTGTGGTAGCTGTGGGTTATAAGGACCGCTATCAGCAATCAGCTTCAGCTTCAGCCGTGCTGCTCTGCCACTGCCTGACAGACACCGTATCTGTGTATGGGCCTTCTTCTTATCTCTTTTCTTCCCTCCACGCTTTTGGATTTGACTAAACAAGATTCCTTCCTTTCCTTTCCCTTTTAATTCTTACAATTTTCGTTTAATTATTATTAATTAACAAAAAAATTAAATCTACTCAGCAATGACTTCAAAGTCTAGCCCATACAAACGCCAGAAAAGCCTAACCCAACCTGAAAATCATGAAGCTGAAAAAAGCCTTAAGCCCATGCCCAACATTGAGCCCACTTGGAAAAGCCCCCACAACAAAAAAAAAAAAACCGAAAATTCGGTATATTATAGAGTATATAACAAGATTGTTTCTTGAATCTTTTAGGATTCAATTTTATTCTTTAGGTTAGATTTATGTAATTTGAAGGTGCGAAGTTGAGTTAATATTTGGTATTTGAATTTGTGACTTTGTATTGTACTACACGGCTATATTTCCTAATAAAATAAGTTGGCTAATTTTATAGTCTCGTTATATAATTTAAATGGTTTTTGATGTCTTTTACGTTGGGTTTTTTTAATCTATAGTTTTCCATGTTTGTGTTTGTGACTTTTTTTGAATTCATTCAATTAAAATTAATGTTAATAGACCATACCTAGGTAAGTCCTATCCCTTATAGATTGAATCCAAAATAGCAAGCTAAACACATTAGATAAAATGCAATTTTTACCAACATGTCAATCCAAACATAATTTATTGGATAAGCCTCTAGTCTCAACCACAAAAGTCAATGGTTTAGTCCGTCCCTTGCAACTTTTGGACTCCAAAATTTATTTTTTATTTTTTGCCAACGTAACCATGGTTTAACTGGATAATTAGCTAACCTTTTCAAAATATAGTTTTGTGAATATGAGCTTTAAGCTGCATAGACTATCATTTAAGGAAAGTAGGAGGGGGTGGAATACTGCTTTTCCATTTAATTGTACACACAGCAACTTTTTTCTTTTGTTTTTCTTTTTCTTTATTTGGACCACTTCACTTCCTAAGATAAATGATAATGGTATCCGTCTAACACGACTAATTGGATTTCCTGTGGACACGTACCGTAATTGGAATACTGTCACGATCGATAATATCTTCGAATGACTGTTTTAAAAACTTATTTAGTTTAAATTTTTTTAATTTTTTTCTGCATGTAAGATTTTATTTTAATTTTGATTTTATCTTTATTTATTACATTTACATTTATTATAGTTATTTATTTTTTGAAATATAAAAAATTTAATTCCATAAATTATTATCATAACCTTTAGTTATTGTGGTCCCATACTAATTTTCAACACAAATCCCTTAATTTACTTATTCAAAATCTTAATTTACTTGTTCAAAAAAATTGATTTTCCCAATTCACTCCCACATTGGTGCTCAATCTTCAAAGATAATTCAAAATTATATAAACATATTTTGAAGTCTTTATAAACATATATCCGCATATTCAAAAAATATATTCAAAATCACAGTATATATTCACTTATATATCCCATATATACATTCAAAATCACTATAGAATATATCTGCATATCCGCATATATACAAGTTGAGTTGTAAGATATATCCACCTATATATCTGCATATATACATTCAAAATCACTATAGTATATATACGAATATCCGCATATATATAAGTTGAGTTATAAGATATATCCTAATCAAATCACTCTACTATATATTCTCACATATACAATATTTCACACTAAATCAGAAATTGAAAACATTCGTTGGAATGCAAACCTTTCAATCTGGAGATGAACTACTCTGACTACTGAAAAAAATGGAGACAGCCGGAGATGAAGGCAGGCAAACGTCGGCCGAAGACGAAGGCAGGTAGAAACGTCCGGAGAATAAGAAATCTCTTTTCGAAAGCGGCCGGAGATGAAATGCTCTTGAGACAAAGAAAAGCAGAGCAGCCAGAGAGGAAGACAGACGGTTGGAGAAGAGGAACGGATGGTCGGAGGAAGGAAAACCGACGATCGAAGGAAGAAAAGAAAAATGAGGAGAAGAAAGGAGTGAGTTTCAAAAATGGAGGAGGTTTTTTAGGTTTTGAGATTTTTTAATTTTGGAAAGTATTATTAATACATTTTAAGGATTTGACCTCCCAATTTATCAATTATAAATTTTAATAATTATTTAATATTGAGATGAATCTTAAGGATATACCAGTAATTTGTGTTATGAATATAAATTGTATACTTTTCTATCTTCTTACCTAATTATGATTTCTAAATAGACTAGGTACTGATTTGTCCCACGGACGACTCGGTGGAATTATGTCTTGTATCTTATTTTTGGCCACCCCGCAGATGGTCAGAATCTTTAAGCCCAGATATCATAGCACCACTTTGGGCCCAATGTCAATCTATTTCTGCTATCCCAATAGTCTACCAAGGGATAATCCAAGCTATAAATTCTATTCTAATAGGACAACAGATTTCAAAATATTATACTCAGTCAACAATATATTTTAATTTGAAATACAATTTTATATTCCCTAATCTAGGGAGGTGAAGGGTCTTTAAACACTATAAAATCAGATATCACTAATTTTCCCATTTTTCAAGCTTTTTTTTTTCACTACGTAGGGATGAAGATTAAAATTCTCAACCTCATGACTGAATGCATAGATCTAACGTGTTGGGCTATGCTCTGGTTGGCTATTTTCAAATCTAACCTTATATAGATATAATGATTTTAATGAGAGAAAATATCTCATTTCCATCGTAAAAATAAACAAAAAAAAAACTGAAAAATTAAAAGAAATTATAACAATAAAGAAAACAAAAAAATTTACCTGGAAAATTATAAATCGAAAAAAATTACGACCAACAAAATAAAAATTTATGTAAAAAATAATTACAATCACACAATTTGTTATCTCAATTACACAAAACACCTCTTCAAAGTAAATAACACTCACGTAACTAGAGTCAGTATACTATGCTAATGTTTTAATTATGATGATTAAGACCCAGAGACAATGAGCTCCTGTTAGAGTATTTGGAACGCACCTATTTGTGGTACTCTTTTTTATTTGAGATAATTTACTCTCCTAATATCGTGGGGAAATTCAACAAATCCATCACATAAAATCAACATCTGGTTGGAACCCCTCCACCTTAATTTGTGTTTTTTAGTTAAAAGGAAAAAAAAGTAAATAAATAGTAATAATAAAAAAGGTTATTAGACAAGTTTCGTAATGTGGAGAATGGAGATGGTTAAAGGTACAGTTAATTAAAAAGTAGAACTTATTCACCCATTAACGCAAGGTATCTTTTATGTTAACCAATTACCAATACCATGGATTTCAATTGCAACCTCCATGTGCGAACTCACGTGTCCTTTTCCTTATATTCCAAGCGGCAAGTTTCCAACTTTTAGTCTGTAAAGAGATATGAATCCAAATCCAAAGAAACTTTTTCACCCCCAACCAAAAAAAATCCTCTCGTCTCTACCAAATCCCAAATGGCATCAAAATTCCATTCTAATACCATTTGAAGCTTTTCAACTCAAAAAATGCCCAATTTCTCAACTCCCCAACAAAGAAAAATCGCCACCCATTGTCAAAAACACTGCCTTTTTTTCTTCTTATTGATTTGCTGGTTCAATTTCAATGCAAAAAACAACGACATTCTGAGATCTCTAAGCCTATTGCAGCCAACTCCAATGGTAAATGGCCCTACCCTTTTTGACTTACAAATTCTCCTCTCCACGCCATACGCCTTTCTACTTTTTTTTTTCTCTCTCTAATCTTTTTTCCCGCATGAATTGTCGTTGCCTTTTGTTTTATGCATGCTGCTTTGTTGTCCAAATTTTATGTGTCGGTTTGTTTTTTCTTTGTCCAAATTTTTTGATTGATATTGAATAAGACAGTTTTGTAATGCGTTTTTTCCTCTCTCTTCAGTTGTTCGAGATATTATTTCCTTGTATAGTCTGGCAGTTAAAACCCAAAGAAAAATGGAGGGAGAATTATGATTTTATGATCAAACTGGCAAGTACAAAGGAAAATTGAGTCCCCACGTGTGAAGTTTGGTACGTACGTGCCCACAAACGATGGGAGTTCAGATTGGTCATCATAATAACTCAAAATTTGATATTAGGATTGTCATTGTGGGATTGCTTTAAATCCCAACATCATGATTGAACAGTGAGTGGGTAACTCTGGAGCAAAAGGACTCCCTTTAATTTCTCTCTCTCTCTCTAACACAACACATGTTCTTTCTATGGAAAGCAGACAATTTTCTGTCAATTATGGACCAATATGTCTGTAACCCAAACACAAGATAAATCCTGGTACGGTTGTCTAATTTCCTACACTTGAAAAGAGAAAAGAAAAGAAAAAGAAATTCCTTTATATTATATATATTTCTTCGGATTATGGAAGGAATGTCTGTCACTTTGCAGAAAAGCTTATATAAAAAAGAGGGGAATCAGTAATGATGATGTTATGGATGAAGATTGCTAAAGGATTTTTGTTTGTGGTCAAAGGCTTTTAAAAGCAAAAGGCCTCAGCTGAGCTGAGCTGAGCTGAGCTGATCCATGAGCTCTGTATATTTTGCTGGGCCACACCCTCAATCCACAGTTCATTTTTGTACTTCAGAAACACCAATAAAGCTGAACCCAATTATGATTTGATAACAAAATATAAAAACAAAACAATAATAATAAAACAGAGATGGAGAGAGAGATTCCCATTTGAACTTCAATTGTCTACTGTTTAAAATATTCCTCATCTCTTAGAATTTTTCCAACAAAAACTTTCACCTGATAAGGCTGATTTTGGGAGTGTTGAAGTTCTTTTTAACATGGAAGAAGCTATAATAGGAGCAAATGGACTTTTATCCTAAGTATTGTTCCAGCCAGCAAAAACTGGCAACTGGCTCATACAATTTGCTGCTCTCAACTGCTGGGCAGATGCAATCCAGGAGGAGTTCATATTACTAGCTGGGGCAGCAGCGAATGGCTTCGATGTCGATTGTGGAATTCCGAACACCATCGAAAGGCTTGTCTTGTCTGGACTCTCCTCCCTTGAGCTGCTCAAGCTGCAGCTGGTCACCATTGAAGATGCATTAGAGAAGTGAGCTCCCAATTTGGCCGAGTCTTCAAGGCCTATTCGTGACCCATCATTGGTTATCCCAGATGACAACCGAGGTTTTGGAACGAGCTGCTGAGAGGACTGATAAAGAGCCATCTTCCAGTCTGATTCACTTTGAGTATGAATACTCTGTGAGGTTGGCAAAGGCATAGCCTCTGAGTTGCTGTTGGGAGTAGCAGGGCTTTGTCTAAGAGATTCATTATCAAACTCTGTGTGCTGCTTTCTCTTAGCAAGATCGCCACTGAGGAGGGTATTGCTTGCGATAATCCTCTCCACGTCATACCTCGTAATGTCGAAGTTCGTAACAGCATTCATTCCTCGAAATTTTATGGCCGCTATGTCATAGGCCTCAGCTGCTTCCTCTTGAGTACCTTAAGAGTTTGAAACAGCAAAGGCACACTACTAGTTACTACAACCTTTTTCTTCTAACCAAGAATTGAAAAATCAAATTAAAAAAGATGTACTGCTGGATGCATCTGTAAAAGAGCATCTTTGCTCTCTACAAGAATAAGGGATTAAACAATTACAAAGCGACTCAAAACACATCCTTAAAGTTTCTAAAGAGTTGGGTTTACAATGTGAGCCCTACCATTCCCAAAGCAAGAAAGAAACTCAATTTCTTTCTAGGATATGACTTATTTATGGCAGCTTTAACATGTAAGGTGCAACACACAGGAAACTAGATTCAAAATATTCAACCAGAACATTTACTCAAAAAAAGAAAGGATCTAAAAGCACTCACTGAATGTCCCAAGATACAGATCTTTGTTACCAGCAACTCGGCCAATCCGAGCCTGCCATCTTCCATGTTGATGGTGTCTGCAATATAACAAAAACGGGAGCAGAGAACTTTAGACACAGATTCAGTGAAAAAGAAAAGGTTGAAAGTGAAATGATCAAGATCACATATATTAGAAAAGCTTGAGTTGATGAGACTTGTAAGACCTTGTTACACCACGGTAGATTGAGGCCCCCCTCGAGAATCCGCTGCTTCTCCTGAGAGACAATCGATTTAAACAGTTTAGACTTTTAGTTTATGACCACTTACGGTGGAACGAATACGTCGTAAATGATTACTACACATGGTAAAAATGAGCTTGCCTTCTCAGATGAGCAACATATTCCTGCCTGCTCATGTTTTTCATTTCCTCTAATTCTTTCTGATAGTTCTCCAACTGCTCAGAACAGGGATTCACTTTGAGTAAAGCAGGATATTTACAATAAAGAAATATTAAATTAGATATAAGGAACAAGAGGCATTACAGGAAAGTTAATGTGGGTGGAGGGTCCCCAATACTTGAGTGCAGCAAGATCATAAGCTCTAGCGGCTTTTTCTTCCATATCATAGCCTCCTAAAAAAACCCATTTTTGGAACCACTCGATTAATCTTTTAACGGGATCAAACAAAAAAAAAAAACTTGATCAATAATTACTTAGTCAAGGTTCTGACTGCTTACCAAGATACACTGAACATCATCATTTGAATCCAATGGCGATCCCAGCCCAAAAAACAAATAAACAAAAGATCGAGTGGGTGATGATGTTAGTAGGAACAAAAAGAAAGAAGCAACAAAATGTTGATCCATGGAAGAAACAGAAGCACAATAATGTTTTGTCTTTTTGTTTTTTACCTTGCCTTCCCTTCCTGCTTTGACCTTCTTTCTTGCAACTGTTATCCCATAAATGTGCTTCATACCTACCCGTCCATCTGTGCCTGTTTGACATAATGAATCATTGAATCATGGAATTAAGATGGAGAAAAGAGAAGCAAAACAGAACTGTTCCCCCCCCCCCCCCGCCCCAGAATGTAGATTTTAGGAACAGAGATTTACGAAGAGAAACTATAAGAGAAAGAAGAAGACCTTGTAACTCCTCTATACTGTGAGGTTCTCTGCCCAAAGGTATCCAAAGACTTCCTGTGAACAATTTGCTTCTGATCCATCTTCTCATGGCCTCTTTTCTTTGTATCCATGGCAGAGCAGTCAGCCATGGCAGGGGAGACGTGCTGCGTGGCTGTGACACAGCTTGACTGAGAGCTGGGGCTCATAGTCATAGACAAGCTCAATGACTGTAAGTCCCCATAAGCCATAGCATTAATGGAGCCAGGTTCACCTCCATTTTCACTCATGCAGCTCACCATCTTCTGCTCGAACGAACTATTATTAGTCCCATAGTTTCTTGGAGCAGCCCAATTCTTCATACCAGAAATCTCACTCTCTGCCACTGTTGGGTGCTGCTGCTGCTGCAGATTGCACCCATCTGGCATGATTACCTTCGAGTCTTGAACCATCATTTCACGGCTCCTTAAGGATGAGAAATGTGGAAAGGCTTGGGTTTGGGGCTCATGATGAGTTGGGTTTTGATGGCAAAATATGCTGTCTAAGCTGAGAGCCATAACTTCCCTGTCATTGCTTTCATAGTGATGGGACCCCATAGTTGCACCACCAAAGAAATCCTCAAGTTTTGGAGTAGAGCTACTCACCACTTCTAGCCCAAAAGTGAACAATAAAACAAAATGAGCACAAAAAGAAGAAGAAGATTTATACATTTTTTTTTTTATTTTTGAAGTCAAGCAGAGAGAAAATCAACAAACCTTGTGGATGCTGCCTGGTGAGAGCTTCCATTGAACAAATTGAGCCATCAGACTTGAGCGGCATGACAGACAATGGAGAGTAAAAGCCACCATTTTCTCCATCAACACCATAGCAAATGCCGTAGTTAAACTGAGATGGGGAGTGGAAAAGATTTGCAGGAATTGAAGGGGAAACAGCAGTGGCAGAGGAAGAAGAAAGTTCCATGTTAACGTTAGGGGAGACAGAGAAACCTAGCCAGTTACAGCTGTTGCCATTAACATTATTCATGGAAGATTCCCTCTCTACCTTCTTCAGTTCAGTTCAATCACCCCCTCGTTCTCCACACAACGCTCTAAATTTTCGAGCAAGTTTCAATGATTAGAAAGAAAAAAGAACACTAATGATTCCAACAAATCCTTACTTCTCCTCTCCCCCCCTTTGAAACTGGATAATTTTTGTTTGCTTGCAAGCAGCAGAGAGAAACTGTCTAACACCATCATATAAAAAGGAAAAAAAAAAAAATCAAGACCCAGTTTCTGAAACTACAACACCCGCTCTCCGTGTTGAAACTTGAAAGACAAAGAAGAAAGCAGGGGGGGTTTTAAATCAAGAAAATGGTTGGCTTTGGTTTGGTGCATTTCTATAGGGATCTGTGTATGAGAAAGACCATCCTTTTGCTTTACCCTACGCTCTCTCTCTCTGTGCACCTACCCTTTTCTTTTTGCTTCTTTTATGCTATTTGATTTAAAGGCATGGTTTTGCTGAGGCTTTTATAGATTTATATAAACATGCAAATCCTGGGCATACTAAATACAACAAGAAAGAGAGAAAGAGGTGTTTCATTGCTCTCTGTATAATCTTGGACTAGAGGGACACCACACCCCACCACCCAAGGGAAGCAAAGTCAAGTACCCCTTAAAAATAATTGACTAATAGTGGGTTCTGGGGCTGGGGGTGGGCTCCCACCGTATTAATGTGTGCTGGTTTTTGATTAAATGGTCTGATCAGGCTCAGGCCTCTGAGGACCTTGAATTAGATTACACATACGGAAGACAAACTGTCCCTTTAGTCACTTCATATATCGAGCAGCTTCTGTACTGTATTGGACCTACTCAAACCCAATCAGCCTTATAGGTATCTGCCAGCTACGCTTATGCTGGCTCTGGCTGGGAGATTAAACACAAGAAAATTCGCCAAATACGGCGCCGTTTCTCCCTCTCCACTCCACTCCACTCCACTCCTCTGCTCGACGCTCATCCTTTTGACTTGAATAACCTTGCTCTACTCTTTGCCTTGCTTTGTTTCTTTGTGTTAGCTTTTTTTCCCCCCATCTTGTAGTCTTTTTACTCGGTGCTTCTGAAGAACCAAAAAAAAAAAAGGTGCGTTTTTTACCTTTCAAAATCCCACCTCGTTGAATGAGTTGGGTGAGTGGCGACTGCGGAGATAGCCAGGCATTAGGCAACAACTAAATTGCACTTTGTCATGCCATTTAGGACATGGGAGAATCTTCATCTTACCCATTGAGTTTTGGTGGGAATGCGTACTAAGAGACGAGTTTTCACCTCTTCTTTTGTCATCAGAGTCAGCGCACGCATGCTCCTGTAAATATTGCCATGCCTACTCCACAAATACACTAGATTTCAAAACTTGGACTCTAAATCACATGCTAGAAAACGTTTGAATCGTGAATTAGATTTCTATAGCTCAGGATGTTTGCTAGAAAACTGCATGATTTACTTTAGATTCTACCTAAAGTGTCGTCTCTATTTATATATTTTATCTACGTTTAGTCAACAAATGAATGGTCGAAATTTTAACACGTACAATTTTCCTTGAAACTTTAAATTTCTTCAAATTGCACTTTAAACTTAGGTCAATGTTCCATTCAACTTGAAAAAATGTTGTAATATTTACTTTCTAATAAGTTTTTATTTGAAGGATCACGAAAAGGAGTATTTTCATGTACGTTTAATCAATCATAAGACATACGTCTCGTACGAAATTGATAGGATTTTAAAGAAAAACGACATTATTTTAGATTTTCGAGTTTCAAGAGAGTTATGAATGGTGGATTTTGTGTATATTCAGATTCCCATTTCTTTTTCCAGCAGAAGTAAAGACAAGGCGGTGAGAATTAACCAAAAGGCAAGAAAGAAAGAAGATGGTGAAGAGTTGTTAGAATAAAGGAAACAGTGGGGGATCTTTTGCATTTGTCTTGTATTGTATCATCATCAAACCTCTGAAAGCTGCCAACTCCACTTCTTGACAAAACAGAGAAAGAAAAAAAAAAGGTGATTTTGCAGCATGAGAAACTTCAAAAAATCTAATTTAGCCTATACTTTGCTATTAATTAGCTGCATCTAATTAACACACAGCGCTTTCAATTATTGAGCAAATTACAAGTGCTTGATTGGGTGGCTACAAAACCAGCAATCATTCATAATTCTTCTTCTTCCCATCTTCATCATTATTCTCAGGTCCCGTTTAATTTTTTAATAAAAAAATAAGAATAACAAATTTCATTATTTTCTATGGTGTTTACTAAAATACATGAGAGGAAGCCAAAGCGACATATATTTCCAACCAAGAGGTTGTGATGAGTTCAATCCCCCATCCAATATGTTGTACTAAAAAGAAAAATAAATATGAAAGGAATCTTTTCTTTCTAACTATATCATTGTTCTACCCAATTTTGAAAGAATGTTTCGTTCTAATTTTAGTTTATTATTTTTTAAATCAAGCTTATTTACTATTGAAAGATGATCAGTAAGAATAAATAATTAACTGTCAAATTTTTAGTGGTAGCGAACAGAAAGATTACTCGATACAAATCTTCCTATTACTAAATACCACTAAAAACTTGAGAGCTAAACTATATTTTTTTTTGCTTGGTTCTTTGTGGATTTTGTCTTTGGATGCCTATTTTTGAAGAAAATTCTTTTAATCTTCATTTTTAAACAACGCTACAAATCATTTGCTTAATTTATTTTCAACTTTGACCAGAAATTTAAACAAAAGAAATGTAAGAAGTAAATTACAAAATAAATTAATTAATAAGAAACAAGCTTGATGTGTGAAAACAAAAATTAAATGACCTTTTAGTTTGCAAAGTGGCTATAGTTGTAAAATTGTTAATATCAAGTGTGAAGTCTATTAGAAAACAAAGAAGTCGTTGATAAATATACTTAAATCTATTGAAATGAAAAAAACTAAAAACAAAATTGGTAACAAACGACTGTCTTAAGCATCAGCAAACCAATTTGGAAAAATGAGAATTTAGTCCAATTTCTCATGATTGCAATTCTCATTCTGGGGCCCCTTTCAAGTCTCCATCCCATCTGAAAATAAATTTCACCATATTTCTGCATGCAATTTTGCATGACTAAGTTCTTGGAGACAGATTTTCAAGAGGGCATCATTAGGTTTTCTAAAGAAAAGTATGATTTTTGATTTCCCCCTTTTGGAGTTTTTGAAACTGGGAAATAATACTAAAGAGAGAACACCTCTCTTTTTGATTGCAGCAATGATGAGAAAATTCATCATTCGCCTCCTTCCCCACAATAACCCCAATGACCAATAGCATTTCATTGCCAAAGAAGCTTCAAATATATTGTAAATACATGTCAAATCATAGGGTTCAAAACGAAGGAAAATATGCACCCAACTGAAGGTGAAATTTGAAAGTGGAAACCCAAAAAAAAAAAGAAGGGTTAACGAGCCACAGCAGCCCCTAAGTTTGAACCTACACTACACTAGAGAAGGCCTCATTGAAAATACATGGTAGAATTGAAGGGGTATTTGTGCAGAGGTTAGCTAACAGAATAGCCGTATAATTCCCTCTAAACTACACAGAGAGACTGAAAGGTGTATTAAATGATATTCTTGTAGAGCAGAAAATGAAATCCAAAACAAAATCTAAAGCAAAGATTTACAGAAATGGACAGAGGTCAACAGAAAAAGTAAATTGTGGATAGCAACCGAACTGAGAGCGACCACATAACTGTGTGTGGTACACTACTGTTTGCATGGGGATTAAAGGTCTCTGCCCACTTTCCCTTTTTTTAGAGAGAGAAAGAGAGTATCTTTCTCAAAACTTAATGGCCTACCTCCATCAAACCAATGCCATCCCCTGCCATTCGCAACCCCATTTCTCTCTTTAAGTTGCTTTACCATTCGGTCCATCTCTCTCCTCCTCTGCTAGAATTAAGAACGGTGTCATGTCACATTCAAAATTTAGATTCTTTCTTTATGGGGTCTTTGGTGACTCATAACTGATAACGAAAAAATTTCTGACCATAACAAATGAATTACTCGACCACCTAGTTTTGAGGTGGAAGAAAAACAAAAAGAAAATCTTGTAGGCTTAGTAGAGTTATTCTTTGTTGTTTAAGAATAGATTTTTTACCATTTAATACAGGAACACCACAAAGACGAAGCTGTAAAGCAATCAAAACAAAACCCAATCCCACATATTAAGTTTAATCTTATTACTTAACAGGGGAGTCACCAAAATGCCCTCTTTCTTAGGATCCCTATGTTATCACTTATCAGACAGATTGAAAACAGAGAAAGTCTTGTTAGAGAGCAGGGCTAAAAAGAATGCATTTTTCTTTTTTTAATTAGCTTTGGCGTTTGCTTGGGTTCTTTTAAGGAAGAATCCAAATTGGCACCTCTCCTTGATGAATAAAAGATGTGCCTTTAACATCTATCTGCTACAATAAAATGTCCAGGAATTATGAATTGATTCTCTTTTCTCTTTTAACTTTGTCTAATTCTAAAGATTAAAACAGCACAACGAATGTGACTTTTAGACAAGTGTTTGTTTATTGGCCTTATTTTCCTCCTGGACTATGAAGGGCAGTAGATATGGTTTGACTTAGAAAACATACAGAAAGAGACAGCTACAAATTGCTTTAACATCGAGATGGAATCCAGCCAAAACTTTTTTTTTCTCTTATATATTTCTTTAACCTCAAAGGTTTACAAAAGGGTTCATGTAAGAAGAACAAAAATCTCATAAATAAAATGTTGTTTCTATTTTATGCAATTTGTCCTTTGTTAGTAGGGTTCAAACATTTGGTCCTTAAAATGAGCGAATTCCTCTAGTAAAAAATGAGGATCAAAAGAAACTACTCAGTCAGAACATAAAACAAACAGTTGGTGGGCGAGATGTACTCTGATGGTGCGTCCCAGCTGTTGGGCTTGGTTTGGACTTGGTTTTGGGTTCTCCATTTCTAAGATTTTAGCATCTGATCTGATTTGTTCAATCATCAAATCACCGAACGGCGGAAGCTATTTGTCATGTAGAGAACCAATATCCATCAGGGTCGCCATCTGTCTCCCGCAGCCGTAAACTCGTCTGCCCTGTTTTTCTGAAGTTTTGGGGCTTTTTACCCCTTCTGACGGTGCTTTTCGGAAAAGCATATACCTCTTTAAAATGGATTATAGAGTTGATTTTAAAGTAATTTTGAGTCCAAATTCAACATTTTGATTTTTTGAGTGAGGTATTTTTTTTAATAAATTAAATTTTTTCTTGATTAAAATAAATCAGCTTTTTAAATACATATGATTTGTTTATGAAATGACTTTTTGTAAAAAGATGAATTACAATCAATGTGTGAGGTGGGTGATTCATCTCAATATTGTTAAAATGTAGTTTTTTTTTTCCACTCTCTTTCAATTAAAGTAATCCCTTCTAAAAATAAAGGTTTAAAGGCCTAACAAGAATAATTTTGTGTCATTTTTTAAAATTATTTTGTATTTTATTGTTAAATGTTATATACTTGATAGAATATCTTTTATATGAATAGGGATGACAAAAAAAAATTCGGACTATATGATTATCTGCTCCGAACAGGCTAGAAATCTCTGATTGAAATTCTATAACAATCAAAGATTTGTGGGTGGAAAAACACATTTTAATAGTATTTAATTATACTCATTTATCTTATATTCTATAAAAGGTTTATTTAAAAAAAATAAAACATTTTTTTTATATTAAAAGGACTTCCTTGAATTAAGAAAAAGCTACCTGGGCTACATTTGAGATGGAATCTTCCTCAATAAAACTCTGAAGCCACAAAGGAAAAAATTTGGTGGATTGTATACACATGGTTACCGAGGTCATTCTTGGGTAACATGTGAGCTAGTTTATTGTTCAATCAAGAGACATGGTCGAAGGTAATGAAGGATAAATTTAGGGTCTATTCTTTATATCCATCAATCAACCAAGTTCATACTCTAAAAATTTAAATATTCCCCCCCCCCTCCCCAAATGAGTCTAATCGAGTTGAGAGAGTCTGATTCACTTTGGAGGTGAGTGAAACTCATGGATTGAGCTTGCCGCAAACCTTCAAGAATCGCCTGAAGCTCAAAAGTAGGGGCGTGAATGGAGTAGGAAGGTATGCCGAAGAAGCCCGTCGAATAGAGCAGTTGGAATTTCAAAAAAGACTCTCAACCTAGTAGAAAGAAAAGAAATATATTCTTATAATAAAAATAATAAAAAGATCTCCATTATATGGGTCGGTCCTTGCAGGAAACCCAATCCTCGTTACGGGAATCCCCACCCCGACTCCAAAATTTCAATGATGGGGATGAGAATTGATCCCTTACCTCGCCTCGTTGCTATCCCTAGATATGAAGCTTGGCAATTGATGGCAAAATGAGATAAAAAAGAATAGCAGACCTTTCAAAATCAAGTGAACAATACGCATCTTAAATTACTATAAACTTTTTTGTTTCTAGAGTGAATATATATATATATATATATATATATATATATATATATATATATATATATATATATATAGTTGTCCAGTAGACAAATTTACTAGAAGACAAGTTAGATTCTAAGATTTTTATTAAAAAAAAAAGTTAATAACGAGTTAAAATTTGTATGAATGTCGTAAGTTCATAAGTTGATGAAGAGTGACTAAATAGCTCCCACTCAAGTTAATGGGTAACGAGTTACAAGTGCGTTATTGTAACCAAAACATGGTCACTCGATTATAACACAGTTGATTTTTTTATGTTTATAACGTGCACTTGATTTTCATGTGAGATATATTCAAAATGGTAACTCTTACAACAATAACATACCGTATCAAACAAATGATGGGACATACATTACCCAAATTTTATTTCAAAGATACTCTGTAATAGACTAAAAATGAAACAGTTTAAATCTGTCGATAATTTTGTAATATTTTATGTATAGGAGTCTTATATATAATATATATTTAGATCCCAAAAAAATTACCATTAACACAACAAGCATCTTGCTTTCAACCCGTTGACAATTGCCACGACTACTGGATCCTTATGGGCCTTTACGAGGCCCATTATTCAAGCAGACTTAACGGTTTCAAGCCTCGGAGGCCGGGCCCAGTTAAAGAAGAGGGGTAAATATCAGCCCAGCCCATTACCGAACCGAGGAGCTGGAGGCATCAATCCCTATCTCATAGGTCGCTCTCGGGGCATGGCAGAAAACGTAGCAGCCAGCAGGAAGCAATGTGGAGTGGGTTTGACCACAATAAAAAAGACTACTATAAATTAGGTTAAAGACAGATCTCTTCACTTTTAGGAACCCTAATTCTTCTTTTAACACAAGTGGGAAAAAAAGAAAAAAAAAAAAAGAAAAAAACAACAACAACAAATCTTCTGAGATGATAAGGTCACGTGGCCACGCCACTTCGGAAGACCCCAGCTTCTCGCTGAAAGTGATTTTGCATCTAGCCTACTACCCCATTGTTTATTATTATTTTTTTCCCATAAAAAGTTTTAACTGGAAGCAGAAAAATTCACCCATGGATATTTAAGCCGGTAAATTCATGAACCTTCAGCTATGATGCGTGGAGATGATTCTGTTTACGTCGTCTCTCACTCTACATATATGTAGTTTTCAACTTTATAAACTCTATAAATATTGGTAAATTGTATTCACGTTTTATGACATCAAAGTTATCTTTTGTAAATATATTTATTTTAATTGATTTTTGTGTCAATTTTTTTAACCAGAAAAACTATAAATTTATTTTTTAGTCTTTTTAGCATGAAAAAAAAAATCAAGTAACGCGCGTGGAAAAAAGTCCATTATGCCTCATAATTAATTTAATGATTAAAAAAAAATTAATTCACGATTCAGAGCCACTAAAGTGAGCATAGCTTAGCGGTAATTAGTATATATTTCAAATCAAGAGATTGTGAGTTCGATCTCCCACCCCACATGTTGTATAAAAAAAATTGTTAGAGCCAAATTTAGTAAGGTTATATGTTAAATTTGTATATCCAATAAATATGTGATATCAATTTTACCTATTTATAATTTGTTACATTAGGTATATGTAAATATATATTTTTCAAGCCTCACATTTGTAATATTTTTAAATTAGACGCTGTGAGTGAGAAGATGGAGGTTAGAGATTTTAGTTAATGTGGGTGAGTTGATTAGTGTATATTTGAGTTTTATTATTAATATTTCTTTACTCTTCTTATAATCCCTATTTTGTTTTCCCTTTTTTGATCTCCTTTTGCACTCATGTAAATACTCATAAATTAATTAACGTTCTATGATACTTTTTCCCCCTTTGGTCTAACATTTGGCATCTCTAAATGTAGTAAAATTAAGTCTCATGCTTATTAGTTAGAATAACTTGTGACAAAAGCTCTAGTCTTTTTTATTTTTTTAAGGAAAAAGGTAGCTATAGTCAAATTTTGTGGACTAAAACATGACCTATCAAAGGCCTGCTTGCACTGACTAAAGTGTAATGGGGTGCATATATGCTAATTAATTATTTGAATAAAAACATCAAACATGTATCAATAATACAACTATAATTCAATCATGTAGATAACCCTTTTTTTAAATTTGCATGCCACCTAATATATAGATATTAAATTCCTAATTACAATCTTTTAAAACATAAATGGTTCACTATAGTAATATTTACAAGATCGATCAGTGTCGAGACATCAGTTAAAGATGGAAACGTTGGACTAGGTATTATCAAATTGTAGCTTCAATTCGTTTGATCAGTTCAGTGGAGCTTGCTAGAACTTTAACACTCAGAGAAGACATAAATTTAGCAAGGAAGTTAGGCATCACACAAAATCGACTCCTCAATCGTTGATTAATGAGGAGTTTGAGGGGTGGAATATAGTTTTTAAATCAAAGCAATTTACAAAGTGGTTGGTTGAGTTGAATATATATTTTGGAAAAACATTATTAAACAAAATTAGACAGTCTCAATACAGAATTGAAACCCAACGAATGGAGTTGAAATTTTATCCGACAAGGAGCGTAGGAGGGAGAGAGAGAAAGAGACATCCCTTGTTGTGTTGAAAAGAATAGAACATAAAGAGGATAATGGTAGAAATGAATAGAGTAGAATAAAGGAAGGTTGCCTGAATTGACCACACATTGTGGCTTAGCTTATAGGTTTTTATGATACACATTAATGCCCAGACTACCTTCAATGCCTTTTTCTTTTGGGATTATGCTATAATTAATGCTCCATTATTATCTAACCAATGCTTATAAAAATTTTCATATTCTTTCCATTTTCATGCTGATGGTGATGCACCCATCCATTCACTATTTATATACATCTCTGCATTCTTCTTTAAATTTCTTGGAAAAATAAATATTCATTTTTTATACCTTAATTTAGTAAAGGGATGAATTTTTTAGTGTTGCAACTTTTATTTAGACTTGAATAAGTGTTGTAATTTTTATCAAAAAATTAATCAGAAGGGTCTAATGTGAAATTTATTCAAGTTAATTCCATAATTGGAGACTTTTTTAGATCTTTCAAATTTTTTTTTTCTTGAAGTCAGTGGGTGGATAGGATGAAAGGGTTTTTTTTAACACTTAATTGAAGCTTAGGGTAAAGGTTAAACTAAAAAAAGAAGGTAAAAATTGAAAATATTTTCTAAAATTTTTATATTCTTTTTAAAATTCAACTTCTTTACGAGAATGATCTTTTGAAACCAACCCTAAAAAAGGGTAAAAAGAAGAGTTGCATTGGGTTTTATTCTAATACATCCACCACTCAGTTTGGCTCATAATTACACCCAATGCGCAAACTCACCTCTACCATTATGCACAAATCACAATGGCAATGCCTTCTCTTTCTGTTAATATTTGATTAAAAAAAAACTACACTACACTGCATTTAGCCTTTTTAATGGTAAATTTATTTCAACCTAGCTAGGGCTCACAATTCTATAATTACGAGATAACATATATGCAAATTAAATATTCCTAATATAATATTTGATATCTTATTTTGATCTTTTCCTCTCTAAGTTGTGTTTTGTTTTTATGTAATTTATTATTGGTACAATTATTGAATGATGACCTAAATCTTTTCAGAAATAGGATGATGGTTGGATATTTTTTCAATTTCTGTCTCTTTCAATTTAATTCCTTAAATTTTAACATTTTACAATTTAATCTTTTGTCGTTTGTTAAATGTTGAAATGGGTTAACAACAACATATGCATGATATTCAACAAGTTTGGCGGAATTTAGAGTAGAAAAAAGGTTATAGGAAAGTTTCTAATTCCTCTTCTATTAAAATTTTAAGAATTTGGTAGAAATTTCTAGTTTTCTTTCCTTGGAGATCTTTGTTCTCTTCAATATTTCTACCCATCTACTAAATTAGTAGATTATGCCATGTAAGTTTAATCTCGGTCAATTGTAATATTTACCAAATGATGAACTAAATTGAAAAATATTAAAACATAAGTGATTAAATTGAAACTTGAAGACTAAATTGAAAAAAACTCTCAAATATATATTTTTTATTAGAAAAAAAAACTCTCAAATATTAGAGTGGAAATATACGTTTAACATAAAAAATATATAGTGTGAATCACTATATCAACGTATCAATCTGAAATAGTAAATATATTATTCGAAGGTTTTGGAGCACTCGGCCTATTACAAATAGTGCTATTTTTTGTTTAAATATTATTTTGATAATTATACTCTCAACTTTAGCTTATTTTGGTCAATGTATTTTTAAAGTTCATAATTTGGTCTCGGTATTTTCAACTTTTGTTCATTTCAATCCATATACTTTAAAACGTATGTTTTGGTTCGTATATTTTTAAAAGGCGACCATTTTGGTACAAAACTTTAACAAAAACTTTTATATATAATAGAAATCTTTAAATACATATTTATGGCTACATTTTAATCAATTTATTGAGTAAATATCATGATAAAATTTTGATCAAAATCAATGAGGTAAAAAAAACGAAATGACCAAAATGATTCGTAGTGTAGAGACTAAAACGAGCATTTCGAAAGTACATGAACTAAAATAAACAAAAATTCATAATAGGATAATCCAACCATTTAAAAGTACACAAATTAAAATAAACTAAAATAAGAAGGATGTAGATAAAAATAATGTTTAATTAAAATAAACTAAAATAAAAAATATATTGGTAAAAATAATGTTTAAATCTAAATTTTAATTTTTTTGAAAACGAAATGATTAGGTCTCTTTCCCCACCGTCCCTAGCAATAATTTGTATAATGTGTTTAACATCTTTTATTCTCCTCCTGTCAAAGTCAATGTGGTTAGTCAAAAGCTGCAATCGTAATTGTTTTATTAGAATTAGTATCTTTAAAATAAATGTTAGACGTGACATTATTCCAAATTTATTATTCATCTTCACGGCTACTAACTGAAAAAAAAAATAATAAAGAGAGAAGAAAAAAAGTATGACATTGAGGCGGGAGTGGGATAAATTTCAGTCCCCATTCTCATTTCTCACTCCAATTTTCCGTCTTTTATTTTTTTAATTTCAAGATTCATTATTTAGAAATTTAATCCTTTATTAAGAAAGTTCATTGTGTTTTAAATATTTGAATAGTTTTTATTAATGCATGAATACAAAGTTTAATAAACATATAGCATAATTTTAAAAAATATTAGATGATTACGGGTCAAAATTAGAGTGGGTAGTAAATTTATCACCATCCCTAAAATTAAGTTGATAAGAAAAAAATATATTTTGGATTAGAAGAATAAATAATTGTTATCCATATTTAGTTCAAGTCGAGAGGATTTTAGAAGTCTAGATTTGTGTAAAATATAGTTTGAAAGCATGGATTGATTTACCTTGTATTTGTATTGGGTAAAAAAAAAAGTTTTATAAACTGGTCATATGTATTAGAAATCTAAAATACACTCAGTCAGATTAATAAGTTTTTTTAAGTACAATATGTAAGGAATAGATTCGAATTTGCAACTTTTTGATTCGAGATAGGTGACTTATGTAATTAAGTTATGCTTAGATTGACTTCTAATTAATTTGAAATAACCTAACTTAAAAGTTTAAGTTAAATTTTTGATTGTTAATGAATTTTATAAAATATATTTTAAAAATCATAAAAGGTCATTTTCAAACTTGTATTTTTTATTTTTTAAACTTGTCTAAATTTTCAAAAAGTATTTTTAAGGAGCATAGGAAGAAAAAAGGAAAGAACACACAAAGACACAAACTAGTTTATTTTTGAAAAAAATAGGTACCAGAGATGAGAACATATATCTCATAGCTTGAGAAGCATTATAATGTTGTCTTCATAACTGGCTGAAATTAATAATGTTCTGTATATATATATATATTTTTGCTATAATAATGTTTTGCATCTAAAATATGTCTATTTGGAGTACTATAAATAGATGACTATGTCAAATGAGTGCACATGTCCTGCTAATTTAATATATTGACTACTTAGTATAAATAAACTATTTAGTTTTTAAATTAAAAAATTAATCGCACTATTTCATTGAATGAGTCTCACCATATTACATAATTAAGAATTGAATGATTGTGCTTATTTTATTAGGTTTTTCCATCATAATATAATGCAATTTTATTATCTTCCATCATTTGCGATTGTGTTGTATACTCTTTTTTTTTTTTTTTTTTTTATCCCAGTAAGAAAAGAGATTATTAGACAATATAACATTTCGTAAGCAATTGGGATAAAATTGGCAATTCACATGTTAAAGAAAATGAGGTGAATAATGAAATTCTATACTAGGGGGGCCAGTATATACCTACGTGAATTTTGATTATATATATTTTCATTCATTTATATATGTAGATTATGTGTTGGGGTTTTTCTTTTGTTTGCATAATTTATTATTATTTTTTAAATATTTGATATAATTTTAGGTATTTTTTTAATTAATGGTGGTAGGTGTATAACCATAAAAATTAACCTAGAAATTTTACAGGAGAGGATAATGATGTAAGGTCTATCGACAATAAATAATTATTTGTGAAAAAAAATCATAATACAAATAAAAGGAATAGCTACTACTAAAAATTTTCTCACGGCAGTTATCATATTGGAAAAAGAAAATCTCATAGCTTGCTAGTTAAGTTCCATTGTTTTAGCCAAACTATTCTAAAAAAAGAAACAATTACTTTTAATTAACTGATAAATTCAAATTTAAGCTATGTTTGGTTTCTTATTTTTATTATTATTTTTTATTTTTAAGTTAATCACCTATGAGGCTATAAGCCTATAACTGCTTTGTTAGAGTCAAAGTTACGTATAAATACTACACCTACTATTTCTGTTGGTCAATGGATCTCAAATATACAGAATAGGATTCGACTAATAAATAACAATTTAACAGCTGGATATGTTGTTTAAGTATTGTCGTTAGAGGTAAATAAATAAAGTGCTGATGCTCTAATTATATAAGTATTTTTTAAAAATAATTGGTTAAGTTTTTTTTTTCTTTTTCTTTTCTTTCTTTTGGGAATTGCCCCAACCAATTTTGATTGTTGAGAATTTTAAAAGCGTTTTTAATTAGTCAAAAATACTTTTTATCAATTAAAATTTTTTTTAATCTTAAGCACTTTTAAAGTCATGTCTAGTAAATACAATCCCTTGAAAAGTGTTGGATATGTAAATGAGTAAAATAGCACAAATTTTTCTTAGCGTGGCAACTTAACTATTGTCATCTATTAAACTATAACAAACCATTTGACAACTAATGCAACGTTTGCTAAGAAAATCAACCATCACAATCTTATTGATTTAGCACTATATTCGGAATTGTGCCTCGACACATTACCTACAACTGGTTCCAATTCGTGTATCTCTTTTGATCTGAGAAATATTCAATTTATAGGTAGGTAGGTATTTTTCTATTTACCACCAATAAACAAATTGATATTTATTTATTATATCTTCTCTCTATTTCTTTATTCATTTTTCATATATTTCAATTGTCAATTTTTTAATTATGATACGTAAAAGATGCCTTGTTAACCAGTACCTAAATTTTATTATTATAAAAACTTTATTAACTAAAAAATTGAAGGTATTTAGTAGGCACTATATATTTTGGTATTAAGCATCTACTGACTATTTTCTTGCAAGTTTTCCTTGACCTCTTATAGTTTCTCTTGCATACATTGATTGTCAATCAATATCGATGTGTACTAAGTCAACAAAAATTCGAAACCAAGAAAAGTATATATATATATTTGATATTTTTATAAAACTAAAATATCTTTGCCAAACACACATCCACACATATGAGAGAAAAAAATCCAAAATTGTTTTGATACATTGCTTTTCCATATATACTTTCATTCACGTGAACAACGGAATTTTTTCTTTCTTTCAAAAGCACTATCATTTCATTCAGTTCTGCAAGAGATATTTATTTTTGGAAACTGTACTTTCAATAATAAAATTTCACATTCATCAAGTTTCAAAAACTGTTGAAATGGACATGAATAATTCATATACCCCGTGTGACTTAATTAAACACCCATTATTTACTAAGAAGAGCACTAGATTACAATTTCCTTTTGAGAAATTAATGAACAAAATAATATTGTATTAAGTACTGGAGTGTAGTGGAGAAAAACAAAGAAGGCATGATTATAAGTGGAGTTGAAGGGAAGATGAAAAAAGGGGACAGACAAAAAAAATTTATGGTACTATGAGAGCGTCGTACTCCCTTTCATTTACTGCTTGTCACATTATCATTGTATTAAAAATATCGTGGGATCCATTCGTTTTACTTATCGTGTAAATAGAGAAGAGTATCATACTGCCGTAGTACCCAAAAATTTATCGGAGAGGGAGTTTAAGGGGATGCTCCAAGTGTAGAAGAGGCAATGGAGCGAAAGAGGAGGCAGAGGCAGTGGTTGGGGAGAAGCTTGGTGGCAACCAGGTTTGATTTTAGGGAATATCTCAAAGGGGCAGGTGGGGCCAAATATGGTGGTGGTGGTGGGGTCACGTGGCTATGCTTCAATCTTATATTGTTCATGCAACCACACGCCACCCGGCTGTGCCCCAAATAGTGACAGATAAGACCCATCGTCAAACCTTTGTAACATCCCCCCCATTGCCCGTATTAACCACTCTCTCAATCTCATCTCATCTTCTCATTTAATTTGTTTGAAAAGAATAAAGATGGTGTTTTTTTTGTTGTTGGGGAATTTGGGCATTATTGGGTCTAACCAGATTCTGATTTGGCAATCGAGTTCTATATATCTTTACAACTCAAAAGTTTGACCAGCTTGATCCCTTCTCCAACGGTTGAATCTTCTTTAATGTTGGATGAATCTTTGTTAAGTTAAATCAATAATGCCTCCTTTTTGTAAGGAAAAATATAGCACCAAGAATGGGGAGATTTTTGAGCTTTTTTTTGGGGGGGTGGGGGTTGGATTCTCTCTTTTTCATGTGTGTGGCCGGGGGATTTATACGAGTGATTTTTCCCCCTTTTAAATTTAAATGTGATGTGAAAAAGAAAATTTTGTTTGGAAGAAGAGAAAAAAGAGGGATAAATTTGTGCTAACCTGTCTGTGTAGTGTAATCTCGAGTGTATTTTGGTACTACTAGCTTTGTCTGTTCCCAACTTTCAACTCTCTCTTCTCTCTCTCTCTCTGCAATTATTTTTCCCGTCTCCAAAGATCAACCCTTTAAAAATCAGTTCCTTCTCCACAGTACAAAACCCAACCCCAAGATGCGCCTCTGTCTCCGTCTCTTCCATCTTCTTCAAGCTTCCCTTCTTTCCTTCTCCTCTTGCCCATCTTCTTTATGAACTAATGCTTACAAGAGATTTTGTAGATTGGTGCTCTTCTCCAAAATGGACTTTGGGGTAGTGGGCTTGGATAGTTTTGTGGATTCTAGCGATGCCCCTTCTCCTCACCCTGCTGCAGACCCTGAAACTAAGCTAAAAAATCTTGGATCTGTTTTCTCTAAGCAGGATAGATCTGGGTTTGTCGACGATGACTGGAGGAACTCCAAGATTCCCAAAACCGAAGCTGTCTCAGCTTCAAAGACAATGCCGCTACATCAAGGCTTCCCTTTACTGAGATCTAATACTTTGCTCTCCAGTGATGGGCGCCAGAAGGAGCACATGCTCAGCTTCTCTTCAGTCAAATCTGAGACTTCCTTGCCATCTAAAGACTCTGACCTGGTTCCAAGAAATGCCCAAGCCTCCATTTTCCATTACCATCAACAGAAACCTTCAGTCTACTCCAGAAATACTGGTAAACAATAGCCTCTACTTCTGTGAGTTTCATTAAGTTTTCTGTTCTTTTGTTTCCCCATTTCTTGAGGTCTAGTGACTCTAGTCCAGTGGATTGCCATTGTCTTTTTATCGATAATTTTACATTATGAGACGTGCTTCAATCTTAGGGAAAGGTTCAGTTGCATCTGTGTGAGAGAAGGTGGAGTTTGTTCCCAAATTTCATTTTCAGACTTGGTTGAATAAAAACTCTAGCTTCCCTGATTCGTTTCTGGGATCGGTTTGGTTTTGGTGAAAGTTTTAAGCTCTTAGACTAGAAACTAAAAGGAAAAACCAAGAGGGTCCACAGTAATTACGAAACTTCCATTGTTTTAAATAGAAACATAAGCAGTGAGTTGAAGGTTTTCTTGGTGTGCAGGATGTGTTTCTGGAAGCTATAGTGGTAGCATGCATGGGCCTGTAGCTGGGATCAGAGGACCATTTACACCATCTCAATGGATCGAGCTTGAACATCAGGCATTGATCTTCAAATACCTCTCTTCAAATGTGCCTGTACCTTCTAATTTGCTCATTCCCCTCAAGAAATCGCTCTATCCCTATGGCTTGACTAGCTCTTCTGCTGGATCCTTGCCTCCAAATACAAGTAATAGTTTGTTCTTTTTGTTTAACATGTAAATGAATCTGTGTGTTTATTTTCAGAACTCTGCTCTTTGTCTTTGTCTTATTATTTATTGCATTTGGGGTTGGGGCAGGTGATCTGTTCATATGCATATGCCTGCATTCTCAAAAAATGGAAGATCTGAAAAATTTTCCGGCCATTTTCAAAAAGTAATGTGTACCGGTCATGATTAAATATTCCATAAACGAGAAAAATCTGAAGTTCTGTTGTGTTTTTATCCGTCATCACATGTGTTCAAGTATTATTGCTATAGAATATATGCTGGTTTTGGGGCACAATATATATGCATCATGCTTTTCCCTTTATCTGAGTTGTCTTTTGTCTTTCTTTATCTCTCTCATTCTCCGTTTCTCTGGTGTCTTTCTTTGTCAATGTACTGTAGGGTGGGGTTCTTTCCATTTGGGTTTCTCCGGCAACACTGATCCTGAGCCGGGAAGGTGTCGTCGAACCGATGGAAAGAAATGGCGGTGCTCTAGAGATGCCGTTGCCGATCAGAAGTATTGTGAAAGGCACATAAATAGGGGCCGCCATCGTTCAAGAAAGCCTGTGGAAGGCCAGACTGGCCACTCCGCCCCTGGGACCACTAATCCAACAGCCATGGTGGCGACGATGACGTTGTCACCGGTGATGCCCAGCGGCGGTGCATCCAACAACCACCCTATCATTCAACACCAGCTCAAGAGCTTGCATCCTGGTGCTGCTTCCAATCCAGCCGACGCCCCCGTCAATAGGTAACCTTTTTTCACTCCACACAAGAGAAGAGAAGAGAAGAGAAGTGAAGAGCCTTCATTTCTCTGTCTTGATCTTTGAGTAAAAACGAACTTACATACATGAACTTGAACAACAAAGATGAGAGAATTCAAACTCTTAACTCTCTTTTCCTCTACTTTAAGGTAGATGGTAGACCCCATGGTTTCATCTTTGCTTTAATGAAAGTGACTTGTCAACTTAGTTGAGACTTAGGATTCCTTTTCCAGGAAGATATCATCATATTGCTATCATTTTCAGTTGCTTTGAATGCAATAGTTGGGTTAAAGTGATTCATGGGTTAAAATGGTATCCCCATTACATTATAATGGGCCTCTGGCTATCATCAATTCAGTTCTGTATGCTTTCTTTTGTGTAACTTTCAATTTACCTTTTGTTCCCTCTGTATTTACCTTTCTTTAGGTTGATAAACAAAGAGACTGTGTGTAGCAGAGTCCAAGAGCCTGGGGGCCTCTCAAGGATGTCTTCCACCGTCAACCTCATATCATCTAATGATAAGTCTGGTGTAAAACAGGAGATTTCATTAGGAGAATCCACTCAATCTGAATTTGGACTTGTTTCCACTGATTCCCTCCTGAATCCTTCTCAGAGGGGCTCTTATGCCAATCCCAAAAACTATGACTCCTTCCTAATCTTCAATGACCAGGAAACCCAAGACCAAGACCAACATCCACTTCGACAGTTCTTCGAAGACTGGCCCAAGGACCAGTCGAGTCGTTCGGTCATGACTTGGCCTGAAGAATTTAAGTCAGATTGGACACAGCTCTCCATGTCAATACCAATGTCTGATTTCTCCTCATCGTCATCCTCACCGACGCATGAGAAGCTGGCTCAATCCCCACTCAGGCTGTCTAGGGAGCTTGAGCCAATCCAGATGAATTTGGGGGTAAGCAGGAACGATGGAGAGCTAGTTCAAAAGCAAAGTAACCAGATAGCAATGTCTTGGGGAAGTTCAATGGGGGGTCCTTTGGGAGAGGCATTGACCAATGGCAGTAGCTGTGTGAAGGCAAGCAAAGTGCCACCATCACTAAACCTCCTGGGCGAAGGATGGGATGGCAGTCAGCTGGGATCGTCGCCTACTGGCGTGTTGCAGAAGGCGACATTTTGCTCCCTTTCGAATAGCAGTTGAGAAGAAGCAGCAGCTCGAAGGGGGACGAGCAGGCTGAGAAGAAGAAGAAGAAAGCCAATGTTGCTGCTGGTTCATCAAGCTCCTTTCTTCCTTTTCTGTGGTCAGGAGCTCTCATCAGTATTCATGAAGAAGGAATGGAAACAAAAAAACGACGAAGAGAGAAAAAATGGGGGAAGTCTGGTGGAATATGTGATTGATTCAGAAGTTGGGACCTTTTTTAATTTGTTCCATTTTCCAGCTCAGTGTAATCTTTTTTTTTTTTTTCTTTTCTCCAACTTATTTGTTTGTTTGTTTGGTTTTCAAAAAGTATTGACTTGGAGTTGATTATAATTCGAACAGGGGGCATTCACTATTTTTTCTTCCCCTTGATGTGGATTTGTTGTTAATCTACAGTTTTGTGAATTCGAATGAAAATTCCCAATCCATATCAAGTATCCAGTATCCATCATTCTTCTTCTGCTTGTGCTTGCCTGTGACAGTACAAAAATCAATCTCCCACAGTAGAATTAGAATCCAAGCTGGTGACTGTGTTGTATACTACAAAATGTTTACTGTGCAATGAAGAGAAGGCAATGTTGAAAGTTGAGATTATTTGTGATTGGAAAGTTGAGTTTTGAGTTGCAGACAGGAGACACTTCTGTGGGCTGCCAACCAGGCAGATTTCATCCTTATGGGCCATGGCCCCATCAGTTAGTTCACCAACCAGGGCCCACTCGAAGACTTTATCAGGATTAGGCCCATACTTCCCCCTTTTTTCTTTCAAAATTCAATCATATATACATATCAAGCTTCTATTTTAATATAATACTTTCAATTCTTATTTTTATCTCAGTTTGGATTTCATTAACATTTTTTAAAGAGAAAAGACAATTGTTAATAAAAATAAAAAGAAAAAGAAAAAAGCAAGCTAACATAATTTTAGAAGACAACAAATGAAAAACAAATTTATATACTAACCTTATTGAAGACAATATAAATAAAAATTTAATTAATTAGCAAATAAGTAAATAAAATGGATTAGTTTGAAGACTGAAGAATGCTCATCAACCTCGTTACTATTTCAAAAACTACTAAAGTTTGTGCAAACAATAAATAAAATAGATTAGTTTCAAGAATGAAACATCATAGAGAGAAGTGCTCATTCCTAAAAAACATAACAATAATCCCAAATAATTAAATAATTAAACACGCTTGGTGGAGGCCCTTCTATTTTGAGATAGCAATTTGGCGAATCTGACCAAGGCTCGTGCAACCCATGTGCACCCCATTCTTCACTTCCTTGATAGGCTTATCCAACAACCCTTCGCGGATTTCTACGAGCCGCCGAAGGTTTTGATCTGTGGCAATGTCCAATGATGCTATGGTGCCATTGAGCGTGTCTTCTTGAATGCGAAGATAATAGGGTTTAATCGGAACAGTGTCCAATGAACAATGGAATAGCTTGTCCCACGTTGTCGAACTACTGTCATACAACTTTTCCATTAGAGGAGTTGAAGAGCACAACGAGCCGAGTATGTTCCACATGAAATCCTTTGTAATGTTGTATGTGCTTTTTAAAGAGCCGATACCGAAGGATATAACAAGACTTCTTTTTTTAAACATGGAGGAACGCTTGATCTCAGATGTCCCAAAAATGATCTGTAATTAAATTAGAACTTGTCAAGAAATCATAATGATCAACTACTAATAAATGAAAAATAGAAGAAAAGGAAAAAAGAGTATTTAATTACCGGAGCAATCCCCCATCAATAAGATTAAACTCCCTCACACTCTGTTGGGCAGGGTCAAAAGTTTGGAAATAATGGTAAGGGAGATAAGTGGGCATTGCTGGAGATGCAGATGTAGGAAAGTTTAGCATCTAGGGATGGGTCTGTCTGGACCTGTAAATGAAAAAGAAAACACCCATTAGGTTTAATTAAAATCACAAGAAATTACAGGACAAATTTCAATCACACAACTAGCCTCTGAATGAGAAAATAAAATGGGACCTTCGATCTTGATGTCGTAAATCGGTATTATAACAGTCGTGAGCGTCTGATTTAATTTAGTGTCTCCAAGGAGGTATCGTAGATAGTGGTCGATGTACTTCGTGCACATCAAATAATAGCCATCTACCATAGAAAAGAAACATAAAATTAAACCCAAAAGAAAAAAAATAAGAAAAAGAGAAACCTTTAAACCAAGATTGCTCACTAAACTCATGCGGCAATCAAATATAAAATCATACCATTCGCAATAAATAGTGCCTAAAATGGGGACTAAAACTCGAGAGGATAGAAAATTCTAAAAAGATTTTTGATTTACACCTACTTATATACCAGATACAACAAATAGGAAATCATTCAATTTAAAAATTTTAAGCGGATAAATTTAATTACATCTTTAATCTTAACGAAACTAAAAAAAAATGGAAACCGATGGATTAGGGATGGAAAAGTGTGAAAGGAAGTTTGGAAGTTACCTTTTGTAGGGGAATATTCGAGGATAGTGGTGGAGGAAGAAGGCTTTTAATTCTTCCGCTGAGAACAATGGGCGGTCCTTCTTATCCGCTGCCGGTGCCGTTAACATAGCCGCCAATAAACCGCGGCTACTGGCTCCAAGTATTACATCAAAATACTCTACTATTCTGGCATCATCCCCGTCCAGTTTCTTCGTTCCATAAGAAAAAAAAACATGTACAATTTAATTTTTTATTTAAATTAATATTTATTATGAAACCTATACACTATTTATATGTTTTATTTTATTTGATCGAGAATATTCCCTAGTACATAAATATGTTTAGAGCCCTTGTGAGCAAAGTCTGGCCTTTTAAAAAGAAATCTAAACTAATGGTAATTGTTTTGATGCTCCTATTGAGACCTCTTCTAGAAAGCCATGGCTAAGGTACCAAGGATCTCTAAAACAGGATATTGAACCTGTGATTGGAAAGTCACAGATCTTGAGTCGTTTCAAAATCTGGCATTTACCATTTCCCAAAATCATTAACGGCTGTCTTAATTTTAAATGCCCCATCAGATCCAAAAAATTAGGACGTTACAAAACGAAATGTTAAGGACAGCATTAATCCTCCGGTAATCACTAACATGTCGACATTTTCATGGCCGACATGTCCATGTATTCATGAGTTCGACATCGTAAATCGACATTTCCACCCTGATTTAAAAAAAATAGACAAAATATTTAGAAATATGAAAATGTTTATTGCGTTAATATAAATATTTTTTACGATTTCCTAATTTTTTCAATTTTTATATAAATATCTATCGACATCGACATTTCTATCCAACATTTAAAACCTTAATCATTCCTAAAATGTGACTTTTGACACCGCTTGTACTTCGTCCACGGCGTTTGGTATTTTTCTCGGTGATTCGCAAGGGGGAATTATAGCAGAGCATCCCCCGTTTATCTTGCTTTTTCTCTTCCACTAATTGTTGGTACAAAGATTTTCTTACGTGGCTTTTGTACGTCGTTAAGGGTGATTTTCCTTTGAATTCAGTGGCATCTTTGCTTAATTAATGAAATTCTTTCTTAAAAAAAAACAAGCTATGATTTATTTTATTTATAATTTTCATTTTAATATCAGATACTTGCTCGTCAAATACACAGCATTACACTTGACAGTGAAAAATAGCTTCATAATATTTTCTGAACTAAATATATTAAATGATTCATAATCTTTAAAAATTCTCAATTCTATTATTAAAAAATTTTCAATCAAATCTTTTATGTTAAAACTTGTTAACATGAGACCGAGGAGTTATTATTTTATTAATATATTTATACTCGAGCCAACATAGTCAACCACTTTACAGAAAATGAGTTTGGTTAATCAATGGTGTGTTTAGGTGTCAAAAAATAACATATCTAAATAAAATTTGTCCACCATGTGATGTTAATAAATTTGGGAATGGAAATTTTTGTCAATTTTCTTAATTTAATTTGGACTTTTGATCCACTTTCTAAAATATTTTATTCACGATCAATCTCTTCATTTTTGACTTATTTTTTATTTTTTTATTTTGTAAAATTACCAAAATATCATCATTATTCAAGAAAGCAAATTTCTTCACAATTTTTATTTCCTCCCCTAATCTCTCGCCATAATCTCGCAATAATCAATTACAAGCCTAAAAATCTAACTTTTAAATTTGAAAAATCAATTATTACGAATTAAAAGAATATAATTCTAATTACAAATTTAAAATGGAAAAGATCTATTAAAAAAAGGTCGAAATTTCATAATAGAATATTAAATCGTTTAATATGGAAGATAATTACATCATTTGTTCAGATTTAATTAAAAAAAATAAGATTTCCATGAACTGTCGAGCAAATATTACATTAAATATCTAAAATTTAATTGACAGAGAGGATCAAGAATTAAAAAAAAAAAAAAAAAAAACTGAAACTGCGTGTGGTCCGGGATAATGCTATCCGGTTTGGGATCACACCATTCCAGTTTTTTTTTTTTTTTTTTTGTTAATATTGGGGGGTTTTATTCCACCAGAATTTAGTGTTTTTTTTTTCCTTCTGGTTGTTGGTTGTCATTGATTATTAAATTAAATTGTTGATATTTTTTAATTCAAATTTTAAAAAAAATAAACAAAAATATTTTGATAATTTTACCAAATCAAAAAGTGAAAAAGAGTACCTGGAAGGGTCAAAAATTATGTTTTTTTTAGGAGGGATCAAAATCCAAATAGATTATAGAAATTCCAATTTCCCAAAGTTAACGTTTTTTTTTTGAAGATTCGAGAAACTAGAACATTTTTAAAAGGATTCGAGAATTCAGCCAAAAAAAAAGAAAGAAAGAGAGAAAGTGGAAGGCTCAGACACGCACAAACGCAGTCATCAGGTAGATTCGGTCCGTGTGTGAAGTAACACAGTATCAGAATCGAGAAACGTAGTTTGTTCATCACTGCCTCATTTCCACAACCAAAACTTTTATCCTTTTTCTTTGTTTCAGAAATTGTTCCACATTCTTGAAATCGCAAAGATTTAGGAAGAACTCAGATTCTTAATCAAGCAAATCCAAAACAAAATAAGAACAACAAGAAGAAAAAGGATCGGCTGCATTTCAGAAAAGAGTTGGCGGAAAATGTAGAAATATGAGATGAGATTTGAGAATGTGCATTCGGCTTCCGACAAAACCCTAGATTCAACGCGAAGAATATATAGCTGGATGTCACTCAGTCCAAGCCTTCTGAATCCATCTATTGGGCCGCAAAGCCCAATCTTACACAAAATAAATAAACACCTACATTGGGCCTCGGGCTTCAAAACCAAGTTTGGAGCACATGTAGTTTCTTGAAAAATATCGAGTGCTCATTACGCCAATTTCCCAGCATTATTATTCAAAAGGATAACGCAGAAAGTAATAGTTGTTAAATAAAACCCATTTGGCTTCATCTTCCTTACACTTAACTCCAAAACCATAGCTCTCAGTTGCTCTCTCTCTCTAACCAATTTCTTTTCAAACATTCAACGAAACAGCCGCCAACGCCAACCAATGAATTATAATCTGAGCCTAATCCTTTGAATAATTGTCCCATGAATTCTTCCTCTTTTCTATTCCCAGAAAGCGATCCTTTGTATCCTAATTAATTCTTCATTTAAGTAACAGCCCTTGGTTTTAACGTAATATTATTTTAATTAATTTTGCCCCCACCTACCATTCACGATTAACGTGGACTTCCCATTACGTTTCAACTCTTTATTATTCTTATTTTTGGTGTGTGTGGTGGCTGTGTATTTTATGGTTTAATCCATTGAGATGAATTTGGAAAACAGTATGCTTCAAACATTAGAATTCCCAATTTATGATGCTTTTCCTTTTTAAATAATAGTATTAAACGAGTGCACGATGCACTAAGGATATAAATTGGAAACAAGGCTATCTTACTCGTAATTCAATGGGAAAGCTTTATATTTAAGAAATAATGTTTGGTTGAGTTCTATTTAATTTGTTAGGTTAAAAAAAAAAAAAGGAAAAGAAATAATGTTTGGTTCTACTCCTTGATCTTTTTGTTCTACATTTACATATTAAAGTATTGATGGATATTTAAACCCTTCCTCATATGACCCATATCTATCCGTTCCTTTAAATTTTATATAGATAAACTTATACATATATAGAGTATTTTTTATTTTTTTTTGATAAAAATATACAGAGTAATTGACGTATGCAATTTGATAATAATTTCAATATGGGAGGTATAATTTCTTTTTCTCTTTTAAAGGGCACAATATATAATATCTCGATTGGATGAATGTATGCCCAATGATCATTGTTTGTTTGGAGTAGGGTTAGATAGAATTTAATTAATTTTGGAGTGAAAAAGTGACATCAATTTCAATGGGGTCAATTTTAAATTGGTTTTGAGTCTACTTCATTAGCATTTGATTTGTCAATTTGAGAGGATTAGTCAATTCCATTTTCATACCAATCTTTCCTTTTTCTGTCATGTGAACCTAGCTAATTTGAAAGATCTATAATTGAACTCACTCCATTCAACTCCTAACTTTCAACCTACTGTATGAAAAGAAATAAATACTTGAATTTTATTTTGGTCCCGAATTTCTTTTTCTATTTTATAATATTTTTTTCTTAATTTAAATATTTTATTTTAATCTAAAAAATTTGCCTATAAAATTATTTTAGTCATTAATTTTCAATTAATTATTAACATAAATCTAAATGTTTTAGAACCTAGTACTTTAAAATACCTCTCTATGTACGTAGCATCTGATCTATTTCTTTAGTAAATTATATTTTATATAGACATATAGAGATTAAAGAAACATAATATATTTCATTATTGATGCATGACAAAAAGGAACAAAAAACATGGGAAGAGCCTTATCCAAATTATACAAATTTCATTTGGAAGCCTAGAATATTTTGTTAAGGACAACGGTATTTCAAATATCCCAAGTATCTCCGTAATTATATAATATTATCTGCTTCGAGCATAACCCCTCACAACTTTACTTTTGTGTTCTATCTTGTATACTATGGATCACCTCGTTTCTTAGTCAATATGAGACTTTGTTTGCATACCTTGCCATCCCAACATATTCTACTCTAAGTTTGGTTTCTAAACTTTTAAAGTTGTGTTGATTGAGTCTCTACCATAGGTATTTAAAATATTTAGAGTTGTGTTTATTTAACCTCTATATTTAAAAAGAGATTCTAATAAACCTTTTAATTATCCTTTTTGTGTCTTAAAAGTTCATGTGATATTTAATTTTGCAAGTCAAACGTTTGAACCTATTAATAACAATGCGGTCGTTCTGTTTCAAAATTAATTGACAATAGGAGCAGTAGCCTCTATGTATATTATAAATCATGTTACGTACCTTCTAATCTCCTTTTGGACCAGATGTTTGTTTTAACTTGATGCCACATTGATATTTAGAATTTCATCTCAAAATCAATGGGTAACGAGAAAGTAGTCCACGTTGTTAGGTCTTTATCTTAGGCAAATAAACTCTAAATAAGTCTGTTATATATAATCATTAAATAATATTATTTGTGTGTCAAGTAGATGTCTAACTAAAAGAGTTAACGAATCTACTATACAAAAAATTGAAAGTTTATAAAATTAAACAGAGATGAATAAACTGGATGCTATAAATTCTAAAACCTATTCGAAATGTTTTAAATATAGATACAAATCTTTTATCCAAAATATATATACATACAAATCCGAAATTTCAGACACAGAACTTATAATTTAATCTAAAATAAAAAGTGATACGTATATTCATTCCTTTCTGGTTTGTAGGAATAAAAAATAAGATTATATTATTCCTTGGGATGGCAGAAAAACCAAAAACCGATTCAGTTATTGAATACGAACCACATTTCCACGTTCACCGCCCAAATACTCAGAATATTATTTAATCCATCAACTCAAACTCAAGGCCAACGAGCCACGGCATCGAGAACTAGAAAACTCAAGAACGCCTTATTTAGTTATTTTATTGCATAAAAATTACACCAAAAGAAAAAGGAAAAGAAAAAAAAAAAAAAGACCCAACCCTCTGACTGACGTCTTGTTTTCCATTGCTTCTCAATTATTACGTCACTACTCCACGAATTAGTTTGGAAACCCCAAGCCTTCATTTTCACGCCACCACATCCCCCTTTTCCCTTTTACCCCTCTTTTAAAACACTCTGTTCTCCTTCTTCTGTCTGAGCCTCCAACCAAAAAATTAAAAAAAAAAAAAAAGCTTTTACAATTATTCATTCAATTATGAGCCACAGAAAGGTCCTTTCCCATGGAAACGTTCCCTTTTCTTGGGAGGAAAAGCCCGGAATTTCCAAGGCGCCGCTCTCCTTCAATTCCTCCTCCATTGCCCACGACTTTGTTTCCACGATTCCTCCGCCGCCGTGCCGCCGCCCCAACACAAACCCCTCCGCCAAGGGAATCCGGCCGGAGGACGACAACGACCCTTTTCTCGCCGCCTACAGGGAGTGCACAAAAAGTGTCAAAATTGCCAAATTTCAGAGAGCAACCAAAGGGGCCGTTGTGAAGAAGAGTAAGTTGTTCAATTTTTCTTGCAAGAGCTTTCATTCTTGTGATGTGAGAGACGATGGATTTTTCAAGCTTCGTAGAGATACAATTCATGTTTTCAGTTCCAAGTAGGAGGTTTGTAGCACATCAATTTCCCAAATTATTTTCACTTTTCATCCTCCCAAATTGTTGTAAAATGCTCTTACAATGTGGTTTTGTGATTGGTAGTTTTATCCTCTAACGTACTACAGAAAAGTTACAAAATAAGTTTCAAATCTATATCCAATAATTACTAAGAGCATACAGATTTTGCTCAGTCGCTTCAGTTCATGATATTGTTCATATCATAGTGATATCAGAGGAAGAAAGAAGGAAAAAAGGGACAAGTTTTCATCTACTGTATTAATTGCTTTATCGGAACGACAATCTTGGGCTTTCGGTCAAATTGGGCTGTTCATTTCTTGGAAGCCTGTGCTTGATGGGCCTTCTTATTGGGTTTGTGGGCCCATGGCAAGGGTAGGCCCATTTCTGCATAAATATCTGGCTTTCGTTATCATGTAAACCCAACGCTGTCGATGGGTCAAATACTACTATACAATTTTGAAAAGAAAGTGGATTTCATCGTATATGATGTTATTGTTACCATATTTTCCATGAGGGGAAAAGAGTTTTCTTGTTGAAAAGAGATTAAAGGTATCTTTTTCTTTCAAGAAAAAATCTATATATTGTTATTTATATATGTGGACGTGGGAGTAGGTGTACGTTTGGATTGCACAGAACTGAGATTAGAGAAATTCAGTCTCACTAAATATGAATTAATATCGTCTTAGATTCAAATTATGCATGTTTAATTGGTCTTTAAATATTCCAATCACATCCTTTTTTTTCCCTTAATTTCTCCAAAGGGGCCAAAATGGATTCAACAAATATAGCATTATATTTATGAAATTAGCTTAAGGAGGAGACGTCATTGTTTTGTATTTATTTATTTTTTTTTCTAATAATGATGATTTCCTTCGATGGAATAATATGCGTGTGTCGTTAGTCGTGTTTGATCTTAGATTTTAAAGAAATTTTTTATTATTATGTTTTAAATGATTAGACTTGTTGCAATTTATAAAGAAATCATGACACGGTCATTTCATAAGATAATAAAGACTATCTAGTAACTTAAAAAAGATGTGTTGTTAATTAGATTATCCAAACACTTAAAAAAGCTAGAAATTATTGAAAATGATCCTTAATGCAGTCTTAACAGTTTTTTTCTCTTTTTCCTTTTCTAAAAAAGAGTTGGTCCGACTTTCAATTATTGACCTTATTATTGAACAAAGATAATTAAAGTGATGAAATTTGAACATATATAAAACCAGTACTACGTTGTTGTTGTTGTTCTTATTATTATTATTATTATTTGAAACTAAACGAGTACTACATTAATTGGATGGCGTCCCGTCAATATTTTGTAATGTGGGTAATTAGTCCAATCTTGTTGGATAATTAGAGAGAAGAAAAATTAAGGGCCCAGTTGAATGGAACAATGATATGGCTGAACGATCATTTTGACACTGTTTTTTTTTTTTTTTTTTTTATTTTAGCAATAATTGAGTGTGGTCAAAAAACTAATATTAAGCAACGTTCAATTTGGGGAGGAAATGCATTATTAGAGAAGAAATGAAGAAGATATATACATGGAGCCTTTTTTTCTTTTGGATTAATAATGGATGGGGTGGGGTTTCATTATAACTCTTGCAAGTGAAGAAAACAACAGAGACACCATTCTAATTCTTCTCCTAAAACCATCAACCTTTATTTATTTATTTTGATTTGATGTTCATAATTTCCATCCTTACCTACTTCCCACCCCACCTCTCTCTCCATTCAGAAAGCTCTGGAATAAATAACATAGATGGTATATAGCCAAATTTTCTGTCAAACGTAACAAAATTCCAAAAAGTTTTTTTTTATTAGTACAACATATCGAGGAGGGAATTCAAACTCACAACCTCTTGGTTGGAGATATATGCTAATTAGCGCTGAGCTAAGTTCGCTTTGACAATAAAATTTCAAAAAGTTGATTACCCGTTGAACTAATCATCTTATTTTTAATAATATGGTTCGGGGGAATGAGTTAACTTGTTTAATTATTAAGAAATATTGTTTGTTTTGTGGTTTAATTTTTGAAATCTTAGTGAATTTTTTAAAAGAGGAATTTCACTGATATGGTATAAATCTAATGTATTCAAAAAAATTTCACACCTTTTCATTTTTTTTCTCTTTTTTCAAATATAATATAAGTATTAAGTGTATATTACATTTTGAGTTTGAGTTTGGGTTTAATTTAAATGGTGCTATTTTTAAAACACTTAAACTTTATACAATTTAAATACATATTTATTTTATGTTATTGGTGCGAAGGCTTCAAATTAAAAGAAACCAATTGAAAGACATAGTAAATGTACAATATGTGAGCTTGTTTTATTTCATTTTTCATTTCTAGTCATTTCTATTTTTCTAAAAAATGGGCATGCCTACTAAAATTGCTTACAACTTTTCATTTATTTTAAATTATAAAGTTTCCAAGGGATTATGACTAGAATTTAGTAAAACAATTGATTACTGTCTTTTTTGTTTCTTCTTTTTACGCTTTCGAAATGTTGATAAAATTACTATTTTAAGAGTTATTTATTAATAAAAAAAACAGTTTTTATATGTCGTTTGCATTGCAATTACAAGGTGTGGTTGGTGATTTGAAAATTGAAATATGAAAACAAGAGATTCAATAAAAACTAAAAAAACTAAAGTTAGTATATTTTATATTTTAATAAAAAACAGTTGTATTACCTATGTTTTTTGTATTTTTGGATATGTGCTTGGTATAAGCAAATTTAAAGATTAACTCTTAATTTAAAAAATTGTCCGGAATGTTTAATAATATATTAATAAATTATTGGTAATTTCCAACTAATTTTTAATTCAATCTAAAATATTATTTATTAATTTCTTAATATATATGTTATAAATTTTGTAGACTTATTATTTTACGATATCATATATATAATATATTTTATTTAATTTTTAATTTTAACAAAAATGAGACGAATTTATAACCGAAATAATATATTTATCAAAACTTTGATGTAATTCTACTTTTTAAAATTTCAAATTCAAAATCTAAAAATACTTAAAACATAAAAATGTTACTATTTGATTCGAGTGAGTTGTAGAACAGAAAAGAAGAATCCGAATAGCATAATAAACAGATAACATGCTTATTTTATTTAATTTTTTTGGCCAGGAGGGGAGGGGTGGAAGACAGATGAAAATGACAAAGATTCTATTCAATTCAACAACTATTTTATTTTGTGTTTTCTATCGCTTAAAAGAAAGTTTTGCTTGGTGGATTTTCAGAAACAGTTTATAATTATATTTATATGTTTATATTTTTAAATTTTAGTTAAGATTTCAATAATATTTTTAAGAGACAAATAAGAAAGGGCATACACATTAATTAATTCACAATGAAGTAGACTGTTGAAAATGAAATAGTTACAATCCCTGAACATCTCTGATTTTCATTTACATTATTATAGCTTTATAATGTGAATACAAAAACAAATCCTATTTTTTGAATATATATATAATATTAAAGTTTTAGTATTAATTTTAGGCAAGTGTCCATTTTCAAAACAGCTTTATGTTAAGAGAAATTGTCATTAAATCCACCGGAAAAAATAAAAATAAAAAGAAAAAGAAAAAGAAAAAGAAGAAAACAACACCTTGTTTGTTTTGTCGGCTGGGATTATGAATTCTAATCCACAAGACTGAGCACAATTTTTTAAAATCTTAGTTACTAAAAAAAAAAAAAATCAGTAATTTAAACTACAGGGGAAATATTCAAACACCATACCTAAAAGTAATTAACATAGATACACAGTATATATCTGCCGGCCTAAAGATATGTAATTAATAGTAATTAATAAGATAGTTCACATTTACTATAATTCGCTTCATTATAATTTGGCTCTATCTTCCCCATTCATCTATAATAAAATATGGATAAAATTTCAAATAATGAATTGAATTCCATGCTTTGAATTATTCAACCAAGCCTTTTTTTTTTTTCCTTCTTCTTTTAAAGAACCCAACTTTATGGTTAATGTTATAAAATATTGGCAAATGCCTTGGAAAGAAAAACAAATAAACCAAAGTTTGGTGGGAAATGGGGAAAGGCAAAAACAATCTTATTGGATAACAGTTTACGCAACACTACTATGCGGGGAATATCCAATGCACCCCATTGGATGAATACCTTTAACTTGCAAATTCTATGAAAATGGATGGGATAAAAAGATGGGCTTTGAGAAAAAAGTTGAAAATAATATTAAACATATACTTTTTGTTGGATTGCGATCGAGTTTGGGGTCATACACTTGACTCTTCTTTTAAAGTTTATTACAACAATATCCACATTATTCTAATAATTATGAAATCTATCTCACTGTTAAGTAAAAATTTATAATCACATCAAGAGATATTCATCATTAAGCTCGATTTAATTTATTCTATTTTAAACTTATATATCTTAGACTAGGCCTAAATTTGCACACCTGCTTTGAGTCAAACTTCAAATAAACATTCAAATTTATTTAAGTAATTCAACACCATGGTCGTGTTAAATAAAAGGGGTTTAAAATAAGTAAATAAATAAATATATATACATATACATATATTTATTTTTTTCAGTTAGGTTTGATTTATTTTAATTTTATAGGGCAAACAAAAAAATATCAATGGCTCCAAGAGTGGAACCGAAGGCATAAACCAGTAAATATGGTTTGGTATTTTTGTTTTTGTTGTTGCTTCTTTCCCTTTATTTTTATATTTTCTTTTCTTTTGGGTTTTATAGGCACGGATACCCCACCATATTATTCAAGTCATATTGATCAATAATTTGGCTCTTTCTTGATGAGGTGAATTAAAATACTTAATTTAATTACAATGTATCCTCTTTTTTGGCTCGAATTAAACGTTAAAGCCATTAACCACTAATTTGTTTGTTTATTACGCATTAATAGAGATCCCATATCTCTAATACTTTGAGAATTAATAAGAAATTGTAGAAAAAAAATAAAGCCCGTAAAGTTCAAAGAGGCAACTGCCCCCTCTCATAAAGTAAGAGACGTCACACAAGGAATTATAGAGATTACATATTATGGAAATAATTGTCACACGCTTATAAAAATAGGCTTCACATCTTAAACAAATATACAGCGATTCTCCCTTTTCCGTATGTCTCGTAATATCTTTTAAAATGACAACCGTAACCCTTAATATGGCGGTAACATATAAAGTTCGGAGATGTACATTACGGACATTTCGCAATTTCATTGTAATTGAACATCTGGAATGGTTTAGTTATCAATTCAATTTGTTTACATTTCCGAAAAAGTTATTAAGACTTGTTAGATATATAATGGTGGCCCCGTGCATCTGGAAATTTGAAAGAACAAAGTCATACTGATTTGCCAAATAAAAAAATGAAATGGAAAAAGGAAAAAGAAGGAGCGGAAGGAAAGAAGAAAAAAAGCTTAAGCGGAGCCATTACTAATAAAGCTAGTCGCTGATCTTTCTTTTACACACTATTAGTTGCTTCAAAAATAGCGTAGCGAACCCCACCAATATATATATATATAATTTTTTTTTTCTCTAGCAGCTTTTTTTTAGTTTACATAGAGGGGAGAGAGAGAGAGAGAGAGAGAGAGAGAGAGAGAGAGAGAGAGAGAGAGAGAGAGAGAGAGAGTGCTGAGAAAATTGGTTCTTCTAATGGTAACGTTGTGCGGATTTTGCTTGTTTTAGCAATTAATGAGGTGGTTGTTATTTAATTGGGCGTATTGCGAAATTGTTGGCGCAGGGTGGTTTTGTTGTTCGTAAGCGAATTGTCGTTGGAGTTGCCGGACTATTAATGCTCGTCGGCTGTACAAAAGTTTCTGCCGCAGAATTGTGTGTTCTGTCTGGAGGTGGTCGTTTTCCGTCCGCACCCGGTTCAGCTGATAAACCGTGAACCGCAACCGGTTCGAGAGATCCCGGTTTTCCACTCTCAGCTTCGTCGCCAAGTTCCTTAGGTTTTCTAAGTGCTTCTGTTTACGCATGCGGGACCGCCTCGCCGACTCCCGGTTCGAGTCCATCCGACGCCGTTTTCGCTCGTCTATGATGTCGGCCTTCCGGTCCGGCTCGAATGGACCGGGATTCATGGCTTCCGTTTCGTCCTGGTTTGGGCCTTGGTTATCGGAGCTGGAACTCGAAATCACCGGCTTTGGAGACTGGAAAACGTCCGAACCGGCGGGTTCCGGCAGCTGGAGCGCCGTCGGAAAAAGTTCGTGGGATTCCCACGGCGTGGTGGCCGTGTCGAAGGCCGGAAAGGGGTTTCCGAGCATGGACTCGAAGGTGGGAAAAGTGGACAGCATGACGGCAGGAAAGAATCTAGTGGACAAAATAAAGGAGGAGAGAGGGAGGAGGAGGAAAGGGAAGAATTGCAGCGTAGAGGCCATGTATTTATTGTGGAAACGCCGGGGGTATTTTCAGAAATCACGTTAATAAGTGAGGGTATTTTGGTCCAAGAATCAAAGTGGCAATGTAGTGGAAGTATGTAAGCTCGCTTTTCTTTTAGCGGGACAGATGGGTGATATAAGCCAGTGGGGCCATGACACTGCTGCACCGGTGATTAGCTTCGTAGTGAAGAAACAAACCCCCTGGGCTCCACATATTCCACGTGGCCACGTGTAATTCGAGACTAACGTCACACCCAATTCTTCCAAATTAATTTAATTCTACACTTACATCTGTATTAAAAAAATATATTATAAAATAAATACAGATTTTTCCTTCACAAAAAAATAAAATAAAAGATATAATCGGAACTCATGAGGCTCGTAAATTCAGCTTAAGCTGTGATAAAAGCGACGGTCGCGTCGGTTAAAGCCGCGGCTTCCACTACCAACGGTGTGGAATATGTAAAAGGCTGCAGAACCAGAGGGTTAATTTGTCATTTTACATATTGATTATTTGTTGATTATGGAATAAGTTTAGCCTAAAGTTTGACTTTAGTGTTCCATTTTAAATGTCGAGCATATTATTAATATTCTAGCCTTCCGGGTGAGATAAAGAAGATTCTGAGAGCGTTATGTACTGAAATAAAGATTCCTTTTATTATTATTATTATTATTATTAACATATGTTTCGTGAAATTTTTTTTGTTTAGAAGTGTTATTTTCATTACAAGGAACCACGAGCAACACAAAAAGTGGGATTCAATGAATTTTAAACTCTTGAAAATTTGGGTTGAAGAAAGTAATTTGGAGAAGGGAATTTGCATTGGAAAATGGAGAAAAACGAGGAATAAACAGGTAGCCGTCAGGTGAGAAAATTTAGCAGACAGGAAGCCGTCCTTAAAAAAGTTAGCCTTATAATTCCATAGAGTGATAAAGATATTGGGAGAGAACAAATTCGTATTAATTTAATACCACAAAATTTCTAACTTTAAAAAGGGCGGAAGTAGAATATTTGCTCAATCTAAAAGCTGATTGACTAAAACTGGCAGTTTACTTGTTAAATACTCCATGCACATATATAGGTATTTTCAGAAGCTTTTGCTAGGTTATTTAAAAGAAGTATTAAAATTCTTGTATTTCTTTTTTGTCCTTTAAATTTGCAAAGCTGCAGGAGTTGGAGCACAACAACCTTAGAAGATTCGTGTGTTATTCGGAAATTTTATAAAAGGAGTGGTTGGGAGTTGAGAAGAAAGCAGAAACTTGGCCAATCATCTCCACGAAGAATTCGGAAGACTTAGGCCACCCAACCCAATCCCAATCCCAATTCCATAGTAGGCCTCATGTGGAAGACACCCTTTGGCCATAAAGATGTTTCTTTTTTTTTTTTACTTAATTTAGTTAATGCAACTTTAAAAGTAACTAAAGCATTCCTCCTTGTGTTTGGTGTAATATAACCCAAACTTTAATCCACTCATATCCATCTAATAATATACTACCCATTACGTATCTATTTATGATTTTACCTAAACAAAACTCATATAACCAATTAGTCTTTACCATCCATGTTGGCATTATTATTTTTCTCATAATTAAGGTGATGATTAAGATTTGGGGAATTAAGAGCTTAAAAGGAAAGGAATAAAAAGAAGAGATTTAACTTTAAAATCCAGAGAGAGTGGGAGAAGAAATATCACATGGAAAAAAATGTAGTAAGGGAAATGGAGGGTAATTAGCTTTCTGTGGTTGCAGAAAAAAGTTAGTCCATTATGGGGAAGGAGTTTGAATGGAAACTGGAAGGCAAAAATTAAAGCAGTTGGAGTTGCAGTTGGGTTTGGGCTTTAGAGGACCAAATTTGACGCGTGAGATTGATGGGGATAATTGATAATTGATAATTGATATATGAGGAACAGGATCGTCTTTCTTTTGTTTTACCTCTTCTTTTCACTGTTCATTTGTACCTTCACCTCACCTCTTTATTTTTTTCGCCTCTTTTCACATGCTACACTTTAACTTTCCCTCCAAACCATTCGGGTTGCGTTGGATTGGATTGAACTATTCGGGGAGGAATGGCTAAGATTTTTTTAAATTATATGATTTTTTTAATCTTTAATACTAGTTGATGGATGTTAATATGACACTTGGATAAAATTTAGATGAATTTGTTGCTAGTTCGATATGGATTTCAGGTGAAGAATAAAGATAGAAATTAAGATCGAATTAGGTTTAAAAGGATGGACGATCTTGATCGGGTAAAAATATTAAAGATTAAGTCAAAGTGTAATTGCTAGTAGCTTATGCTGTAGATCTCTATAACTGGCAAAGCTGTGACTAGTGCATAACTTGAATCCAATATTTCAAGGTAGGTGATACCGTGTCATTTCTAGAAGAACCATTTAAACCATTCTAATATTATCAAAATTTTTATTTTTATTTTTTATTTAATAGAGGGAAACGTTAATATTCCATAAAATGGTATCAATGGTAAATAGTAAAATATAAGTACATAATGGAAATCTTTTGAAGTTTAGGGAAGGAATATTCACAATAATGTTAAAATTATATAGTGTTCAAATTTGGTAAATATATTTGTATAATATTTTTTTAATTAAAATTAATATATATGCTTTTGACACATTCATATCTTATTGAATCCTTTTAAGGTTAGAGAAATTAATTAAAATAAATATTGAGAATACGTTTTTATTTGAATTCACCAATACATGATAGGTGGATGAGAATTTAAACATCTCATCCCACGAAATGTTATTTTATGTCTTAATTAGTTAAGTTATATTCTACGTAATAGAAATATGGATAAAATATACATTCTAAAATATTAGGTTAAAATGATATTATACATGACCATTTGGAATTTTTTTAGTCATCTATGTATTTCTATGTGCTTTATTTTTAGTCTCCATCTGTTTACAAACACTACCAATATAATTTAGTCTCCAATATTTATTATTCAATAAAATAATAACAAATGAGCTGATGCCACGTCAATTTATTTTTTGTAACCACTCACCTTAGTCTAATAACATATGAGGAACATTTATTTATTCTCAAAGAAAACATGTCATATGGCTCGGCTTAGATGGGCCGATGACATGTAGAGAAGCTACTGCTTTTAATTAGAAATTAATTACGAAAACCCAAATAAGTTTTCGAAAATTCCAAATTTTAGAAACAAATTTTTATTTTTGAAAATTACCTTTTTTTAATTTTTAAAATTTGGCTTAAATTTTGAAAATACAATTTTTAAAGACAGAGGTAAAACAGAGAAATATATGATAGTGTTTAGAAATTTAATTTTAAAAAAATAAACCACAAAATAATGATCAAAATGGAGTTTAAAAAACTGTTTATGTTATAATTGATAATTAATATATCCAAATGTTGCAGGGCAGAGGGAACTTGGAGGGTGAAATTCCTTTTCAAGAAAATGATGGGGAAAATGAAAATGACCTTAATAGTGAATTATTATTTATCAAATTGCATTATTCTATTTGTCCTCTTGGAATTCGACAACTCGCAAGTAGTTTTCTTGAGCGATTAATTAGGTTTAGATATTATTGCCCCTGCCTGTAACTAAAACAAATTACATCACTTTATTAGGTTAATTACATTCCATAGGAAGCTAATTAATTACTTTAACACTACTGCATGTCATCTAGCTTTTTCTTTCTTAAGTTTAATATGATAGGAAAGTAGGGATTCCAACCTCCAACTTTTAGTTGATGATATATATTTTAATTAGTTGAGTTATGTTTTGATACGTTGTCATCCATTGTTATGTTCATCGGTTAAGGCACCTTACTCCTTTTCTTGAGGTTGAGATTTGGATCTCTCATCCCCACATTTTAGAAAAAAGTCGGTATGCTTTCATCTTGTCACTTTTATTAAATCTGTTTATTTATTTATATAGCTATTGATGGATATCTATTTGGAGACTGCTAATCTATATTTTATTGGGAAAAAATGATTTTATTGAAAGCGATGATTATTATTTCTCTATAGGTACTAATTTCTTGTTTGAGGCCAAAATCAGCATAGTTTAAAAATAATTATCATGATATCAAATCAAGAGGGTGTGCGTTCGATCCACCATCCACATGTTGTGGGTACTATTTTACATTGTGTTATGTTCAATTGTTTTTTATTTGGACTTTTTTGTTGTGTCTTGATTTTATTTGGATTTTAAGGCATAAATTGGTTAAAATTTGTAATTAATTTATATTATAATATCAATTAATACTTTCAGCCTATTTGAATTAAATGAAAATTATATAAACCTTTGCAAAGGGTTAGAATCAAATTAAAAAAAAAAGGACAATGTTTATAAAAACTTTTTTATGCCAATTTAAAATCCACGAAACAAACCATGGAAATAGTATTAGACGTATCATTATTTACTACCTTTTGGAATATATTAGGTCTCATTGGTAAGGGATTTTTTTAAGGTAATTATATAAATAGTATAAAATAAATATATGTTTGTAAATATAACAGAAGATTTAAAATTTTACAAGAATAGTAAAATATTATCGAGTCAAACTCGAATGGAAGGTAAAAATAAAACACATAAAGAAAAGTCAAATCTATTATTGTATTTGAAGAGGAAAAAAAAGTTTTTAAAAATACATATTACGTTTATGTTATGGAATGAAATTTCTCTATTTTTTTTTTCTATAAAGATTACTCTTACCTGCTTAAAAACATTTTTAGATCCTAGCAAAAATATTAATCACAAGAAAGAAACTTTCAAGATTAAATTCTTCAGGGATTTGGACTCTGACCGAAATATAAAAAGGAAAAATAAACAAAGAAAAATGTTAATAAACAGATATATTTAAATAACATCATTTTAAAAATAAAATTAATCTTTTAAAACAAAGTATGGATCATGGATGACAACCTAAATTTCTCTGTAAAAAGAATTAAAGAAATGTTTAATTATTTCATCAAGGAAAAAGGGGGCAAAAACAATATTGGGTTCTGTACGGAACTTCAAAGTTTAAAAAGCTTAAAGATAAAAAGAAGAATAATTCTATATCATCGATTAAAATCTCCTTGAATTATTTATATTACATTTTTATTTTTATTTATATATTTAAATAGAGAATTAAATATATAAATAAATATAAAAAAGTAATATATCCAAATCTGCTAATTTTAACTTGTCTCAACTGATTTTATATGGTGTATGTACTTAAAAAAAAAAAAAAAACTGATTTTATATCCCTCAACCAAAATGTCATTGGATTCAAATCTTAATCTCCACATATTGATATATTAAAAAAATCCAAAATTTTATATTTAAATATAAAGTAGGGATCATCAACATAAAAATTATGAAGCTATAAATAAAGTGGCATTAAAGTGATTTGTATGCTATGAAGTAAGCAAATCGGATGTATAAGCATATCAATTAATTAACAAAAAAAAAAGTATACACAGATATAGTTAATTAATTTTAATTTAAGCAATATTAAAAAAAAAAAAAAGAGTCCACTTTCTTGGGCAATTGGCAATCGCAACAATGTCCTTTTTTCTAATTTTTAAACTTTGAGACGTAAGGGCCTTCAAAAAAGTCACTTTTTTCATTGAATTTTAGTGATTAATTTTTCTGCAATCTTCAGAAATTTAATCAATTCCAAGAGTAAGAACAAAAATAGGCAGGTGAATATTTGGATCTCCTAACTCAAGAAAAAGAAAAAAAAATAATAAGATGTCGTGTCCATGACGAAATTCCCTAGAAACATTAAAAAAAAGCATCCAAATTACTAAACCTCAAAACATTAAATTTCACTGATATGTCTGACATTTCCATGTGACGGTAGGTTTTACATCAACATGAAAGTTAAATTGACTTTTTCATAATATCGTAAAAAAAATTGATAAAACGTAAAAAATATAAATAAAATATCATTAATATAGACATAATATTAATATTAATCATTTTAAACTTATTTTAATGTTTATTTATTGATTTAAATATTTTTTACCAATTTTTATTTTTATTTTTCAAAAATATCCATTCACATCAATAATTTTAACTATATTTTGTTTGATATTTTCATGAAATTGAAATCTTATATTTCCTTACGCATCAATATTTAACACTTTTTGATATAACATTGAGTTTACAAAATTTAAAAATTGAAAAAGACTCAATTTTATATCTCCAAAGAAAAGTTGTAGACAAGTTTTTAGTTTCGTACTTAAAAAAAAGTTATAGATACTTTTTAAGTATTAATTTTAGATTTTGGAAGTTATAATATATTATTTGATATAAAATGAAGTATAATCTCGAAGTAGTTGTTATATAGAAAAAGAAAAAGGTAATTAAGTTAAAAATTTTGAATAATGACACTATAATATGTTTTTTTTTTAAATAAAAAAACTATAATATGGCTTGTTAGAGCCCATCATAAAACCCAATAGACTTGGGGAATGGATTACACTGGAAACAAGCGATCCAAACACAAACAGGCTCGTTTCGTTTATTTGGACCTGGTGGAATATTTCCAAAAATATCATATACGAAAATTAACCTTTAAAAAAAAAAAATATTCCCTAACGTTCAGATATGCATAAATGCTTATTTCCAAAGCTTGTGTTGTATTTTTCTTTTTTGAATCCAGCTTGTGTTGCATCATTGTACTAAAAAAACGAAAAATTGATATTAATCATTCTATATATCACTCGCTTTCGCAGATACTTCTGTTGGAATACTTCGTAAAATTCACTTCTTTAATCTTACTAGGGTAGGTTTGAACCTAAGAAACTAAACTTTAGAATAATAGATATGTAGGTTACAATTCAGAGGAAAAAACGTTGGAAATGCGAACAAGATTTCACATCGACTATTTTAGAAGAAGATCATTGATATATAAATGAATATAAATGAGGGATAATATCTCTATTAACATGAAATTTTCTAGATGAAACAAAAAATAAAATTATGAGCGGTCTTGTCTGACTTTCTTTCCGACCAAATAAATTAGAAAAAAAAAAGGTCAAATTCTATGTTTCCCACTCTTGGAAAGCAAGATTTCGAAGCAGAATATGATTAATACGAAAATAAAAGTATGCAATGGCTGAAGCCTTTCATTGTTCAAACGGGAAAAGAATTAAAGAAGGAAGAAAGCGTTACAAAGTCATCAGCTGTTCTTTTGACTGACTGCCTTTTGAGTATTTATATTTTTGAAGGCAGGCTCAAGCTCAAGCTCAGGCTCACTCCAATTTCGAGAAACGCCACTGAACCGACCCCCTTTAAATTACTTCACTTTGAATTTTCACTTCCAATTTTAAAGGAGAGTGCATAAATGTTAAAACCAGCTTAGTTTAACGATAATTGACATATACTTCCCACCTCGGAAGTTTTAACTACTTTTTTTTTCTTTAATGGTTTTGTTAGTTTTTTAAAATTTTAAATTATAAATACTTCTTTTTTATTATCTACTTTTGTAAAAATGTTTTCAAAATCTAATATAATTTTAAAAATTAAAATAATAATAATAATAACTTTTTTAAAAAAAAATTAGTGTTCAAAATGCAACCTACAAAAGGAATGGAAGGAAAATGGGATAGACTTAGAACATAAAAGTTTAATTTAAATCTTAATTTTGTGTTTGAAATGTACTTTGGTCCCTTTCTTTTACCCTAAATTTTGCTGAAATTCTTATGGGGCCTTAATTCACATATAAATTTGTGTTTGAAATTTTTATATCCATCAAGTGTTGTCTAATAGTTAATGTGGAAATAAATTATCTAAAGTTTCATGTCTAAGTGTAACATGGAAATTTAATGGGAAAGGTTATAAGGATAGAAGTAAAATACGCATGAAATTATAGGAATAAAAAAAAGAATTTAAACCTAAAATTTGAGGTTTAAATTATAAATTTGATCTCAAGTCTTTATTATTTCTAGTATCGTTATCTTAATTTATCAAATAACATCAAAGTAAAATTAGTCAAATAAAATACAATATATGTCTACCCTATGTCAGGTCAAATACTCACCCAATAATATCTATAGGAATGACCCATCAAAATCAAATTTGAAAGTTTATAAATGTAATTGAAACTTTTTATTGTTAATATTTATTTAACAGATAAGACTATTTTATTTAGTATAATATGGAGATGAGAAATTGAATTTTGATTTTAAATAATATAATATTTACTGAGCTATATACAATAAAGACGACTACTATAATTTAACTTAAATTTCAATAAATTAATTGAAAATATAAGAACCACAAATATTCACTTTTGAAAATATTGGTGCCCCCGGTTTACATGGTGTAGTAGTCAAATGCCCCCCGGCCGGTTTGGAATCATATGACCAACATCCGAACATTTCTCGAGAATTTTGACAAATAAAAATTTGTGGCGGGGAAATTATGTCATTTTGTGCAACACATTTTTCCCCTCATGGACCCACCATTAATTCATGTTACACACACAACATTACAGTTCTCATTCTGTTTATGTTTTAACTTTTTTCTGTTCTTAAGAAAATAAAATATTGTCCGAATTTTGCTCTAATATAATCAGCATTTGATTTAGGGCATGTGGCTTACAGTTAAGGAAAAAGACTTGCGCAACCGAATAATAATTTGTCGGAATTGTCGTTAAGTCTTTCGTATTCCAATTTTCCCCATATGTAATGTAATAAATTATAAAGCTAAAAGTGGGAAATTATTTATAAATAATCATAATCATAATGTTTGTTTCATCGAATCAGACAGTGAGGCAGCGGCATATCTTGATGCCAATTACGAGATTGATTCTTTATGTTCTTTTCTCTCTGTCTCCCTCTTTCGTAATTCTTATTTACTGCTGCCGTTTGCTGTAACGGTTTCAAAAATAAAAAAGATCTTTGAAATTTTTCTTTTTGTTTTTCTTAATATCATAGTTTATCATTACTATGATATTAAGTTCTTTTTGAAGTAGCATATCAAATATTTTTTAAAACTACCATATGTCATCCAATTTTATCTACAAGCCTATTTCTTAGTCAACATTTATTAAATAATTATGTCACATTATTTTTCTTTTTTATTTTTCAATAAATATGCCACATTATCAATGTTATAACACGTGTGAATTGAAATTAAACTTTCAGCTTATATAAAAGAATACACATATTTTAATTAATTGAATTATATTATATTTATATTGACATATGCATGTCAGGGTACTATTTAGTTTACGATAATTGTAAAAAAAATTAAGACTAATTAGACCCAACTATTAAAAATCAAGTGCATGAACTAAAACCTTTAACCTAATTAATTTACAAATTCAATTTTTATCTCGTACATGACAGTGTCTTATTGATAGATCAATATCAACTGCCTACCGTACTTTTTTACATTTTCCATTTTTCTCACATATATGATATACCTTGACCCAATTTTTTGTTCACATATAATTAATTAAGGGAAAAAGAAAAAAATTCTCTTCGGATAAGTTCTTACAATTTCTTGTTTCTTTTGAAGGATACAAGAAAGAAGTCTAAAAAGAATAATTATATCAGAGACTATTTTAGACTGCAAAGTTAATTTAAATATTAAAAGATTTACTGGTCATGGTCATGCCAATCCAACTAGCTAGTTATTCGATAGATTCTATTCGGCCAAAATTTTTTACTCCATGTAATTTTCAACACATTCAATTTATTGATAACTTTGTCCATTTGACTAAATGAATAAATTAAAAAATACTAAATTACTTTTCCATTTCAGTGGATTATCTATTTTTCTCCCTCCACATGTGATAAGGTTTGAAACTTGTTAGTGGTGAAATAAATATCGATTTTTTGAGTGGACTATAGAAAAGTTCAGTAAATCTACTAAAATCGAGTAAAGTCCTGTGTTTAATTACAAATGATCTAGAAGTAGAGTCTTTAGACATACATAAACGTTGCTGGTCTAGTGTACGGGACGCCATGAATCAAGTTCGTGAGTACGAGTTTATAGGTATTCTCCAAGAGGCTAAGACCTAGGACTGAGTCTTAGAAAAGTCTCATAATTTAAATATACTAAAGTTTATAGTTTTACTACGCTTAACCCAAACTTTAATTTAATGTAAGAATTAAAAGTGTGCGGCCTAACGTTATATCGGGTGTGTATTTTCTTTAATCTCTTTCGCATATTTTATTGAATTCCCATGATAAAAAAGAGTATGTACTACAAATTTAATTAGACCCATCAACGAAATCTATTTCCAAATGATTTTGGGAAAGAAAACCCTATTTTGTAGAGATGGATAAAATAGAAAATTTGAATTTCACTTGTGTGAACAGAGAGAATCAAATGAAAGGGACCCTGCTGTTAATGGAAGTGTTAAAATCCCATCACAGTGGCTTGAAAATTGAAGGGTCGATTTTTTTCCATCTTCACGATTTTAATGATGGATGTCACCTTAGTCCTCCATATAATATCAAAATCAATTCTCTTTTGTTTTTTCAATGCTTAATTTCTATATGTCATCATGACAAAATCAAGCCTCAGCATATAGAACCAATCTAAAATGGGTACTCGTTTTTTTCCCCTTAATAAAATAGAAAATTATGAGATTTTTCCGAGCCTTATAGCTTAGGGACCATAAGCTTTATGGCTGGATTTTATTTTATTTGTTTGGACAGATGTAGGCCGAAAAATTAATACTACTAAAATGATATAGTTTGTGCACATCCGATCCGTACGGTATATATACTAAGGGAAAAGTATGTATAAAGAAAAATTTGTAAAAAAAATATATGTATATTTTGTGCATAGAGAGATTCAAATTTGTAACAAATTGAATACCAATGTGTGGATAAGTTTGAACATAAACTTAACGTATCACAAGTTACTAATGAAGGTTCTATTTCTCATCTTATATTTGTCTCGATATTATTCTTTCAATTTTACAAAGGGAGAGAGAACTTCGTTATTAAGAAATAATAGTAATGATTGTGATATTTAAAATGTTCTTATGCCAAAACACCATTAATCATTAGTAGTGTTAAAGGGTAAAGACTCATAAACACCCATTTGAATATAGCTCAACTAAGTTAGACATATTTTCCATTTCATCTTACGTGGACATAAAAAAAGAAGAAGAAGAAGAATTAAAGAAAAAGAATGTTTGATTAATTTAATATTGAGAAGAAATTCGGTGAGTGTGTGTTGAATTCTGGTGAGATCATCATGGGTTGATCTCAAATTACGCATTCTCCATCCCGTTTTGACCATCAAACAAAGAAATAATGTGTGTTGTAGGCCAATCGAATTGGAAGTAAATGTAAAACCAAACCACCAATACAATACAATACACGAATCTAGATAGTAAATGTAAAACCAATTAAGCATTATTAACTATTCTACACACATTTTCGGTGCTTCCCTTTTGGAAAATTTCCCCTTTAATTTTAATTTTTGGTTTTGTCAAATGTCAACTTTCACGTCCACCTTTCATTTCCCCGGCCCCTTTTTTCTTTATCTTTTGGTCCACAATTGATCTGTTTGTGTGTTATAATACCAAAGTCCAAAGCACCACCTTCTCAAGTTCACACCTACGCCCCCATCCTTTTATATATGCTCTCAACTCCTTATTACTTATTTCTCACTCTCTCTTTATCTTTATCATCTCACTGTTTCTTCTTAATTCCAAACCACACATCCATGGCCATGGCCAACTCCTTCGTCTCCCTTCTCGCCTTGACCCTTCTCCTCCTCTGCCATACGCCCACGGCCTACGCCACCCGCCCCGCACCGACCCCAAATCAGCTGCAGCTGGTCATTTCACTTCTTTATTTTCACTTGTTCAATCTTTTTTTCATTCACTTTTGTGTTGATTTGACATGGTTCTTTGTTTGGGTTTTGTAGGATTTGGAAGCACAGCCAGCTGAGAGTGATGTGCTGGATGATAGCTGCCATGGAGTTGGCGAACAAGAGTGCTTGATTAGACGAACTTTAGCTGCCCACTTGGATTATGTCTATACTCAAAAGCATCACCCATAATTGGTCATGCTTTTTTTAAGTTTCCAAGGTCGATCGAGCTTTTCAAGTTTGTTTCCTTATTTTATGTATAATATTTGTGATAAATTTATATAGTATATATAGCGCTTGATTTTGTTGCATGTCTGTTGAATTACCTTTATTAGGTTCATATGATGTACAAATTCCGATTAGGGAGTCATGACTCACGACCGCAGGAACATACTTGAAAACATGATAAAAAGAAAAACATCAATTGGTCGGTATTGTAAATAAGATCCACACGACAAATCTGTGGATCCAAACGCCATGCAGGATTAGCGCTTTTGACAGCAACCATATGATATAAAAGTCACTCGATCACATAGAATGAATGATCCGAGCAAGAAAAATTATTGGAGAAAGTCATCACAAATTGACCAATAATATCACACATCAAAACCACAAAAGTATTTTGAATTTATAACTAATCTAGAAAACAGCATAGATGCAGTCGAAGCAGGTCCACTTCAGCATAATCCATTGAATAGATGTGGATGGAAGCATGCCCCAGTAGCAGCAGCAATGGAAACTAAACATGAGCGTGGAAATTTGGAAAATGCAAGTTGGGCATGTTTTGACCAGTACTATTATGTTGAACGGCCACACATGTCTGTGGGTGGCGAAATTACTTTATCGATGTATAATTTGGCGGTTAACGTTAATAACAGACTGGTCAATGACTCGATCTATATAGACAAGATTTTTTCAAATGGCCGTACCATTGTGTGTACACATTAATTTCACAGTTCAAAACCACATTAGGAACGATATTTCAAGCTGCAAAATGTTTCCCCTAAAATAAAAAACGCAGATCATTTAATTCAAATTTTTTTTAAAAAAAAAAATACTCGTAAATCTAAAACACCCTACACACCTTCAGTAAGAATTCTTCTCTTTACGTGGTATAATTTTAATGATTCAAAAATATTATTCGGATCTAGTTTTTAACAAACCAATTAGATTAATATCTACTCGATCTTTTCTTAAATATTAAATAAATATTGAATTGGAAATAAGACTAGAGTATCAACTCAACTAGATAAAAGATCATAAGTATATAAATATATAAAATAATAATAATATCTCTATTTTGAAGGGATCGTCTTTCAAATGCAAAAAAGAAAGTCGTTAGGATTGAGTTTCGCTACATTATTAAATTTAAAATAAAGATTAAGGAATTTATAGTTGGAAAATAATATTCAATCACTACTTGATCGACCCGTGTTTATTTTATAAAAGAATCATTGTTGGAAGTTGGAAGGGGGTTGCCTTTATGGAAAATGGGGGTGTAATTAATCCAACAACCCTTTTAATATTCAAGAATGTAGAAGATTCAGGTATGCAATTAACTTATAATGTTCATGTATTGGCCTCTTACCTAACCAAGGCACCATCCTAAGTGCAAGAAAAAGGTGTCTTCCACATTTAATTTACAATAAACAAGTCAACTCAATTTCTTAACTTGGTCATTTTTATATGTTGGCAGCACGTTGATATTGTAGTTTTTTCTTTAAAATAAAATGATATGATATCTCGAGTTTCGAGTGTCTTCGATTTGTCTATGTTTTTTTTAATATATAACCATTTTTGGTATTTCAACCTGTAATTAAAGACTTTGAGATGCACACATTTTTCTTAATGAAATTGTGTTTAGATTTTCAGTTTTTGAAAAGTTATGTTTCTGTTGTTTTGTTTATATAAATATTTTATTTTGATAATTAAAACTTAGTATGACCTATAGACTTATATTAGTCAACCTATTGATCAAGTACAACTATATATTATCTTTCATTGAGGTGGAAAGTTTTGTCATGCACCTTTAAAAAAATGAATTTATATTTTATATGTTATCATTGTATTAAATCTAAGTTAAAATACTATTTTGGTCTCATCTTTCGATCATTTGATTTTTGTACTTTGAAAATGTTCATAATCATTTGATTGAATGGACAGCGTCGAGACGCCATACATAGCATCTTGACGCTACAAAAATGAAAATGAGACGTGCGGTGAAATTTTATGTACTGTGGCGCTTAAAACATCGTAGCATTGAGATACTACATGTCCTACTTTATGTGCGGCCAGGTAGACATGTTCTACTTTTTTTTTTCTTTTGTTTAGTACAACATGTGGGAGTGGGGATCGAACTCAACAACCTCTTGATTGTAGATATATGTCAATTAGCGCTAAACCATATTTATTTTGGCAGAAATATCTAATATATTAAAGATAAATTTAAAATTTTTTAAAGATATAAGAACAAAAAGTTGTGGAAATTTTAAGAGATAAGAGAATATTCGGATATTTAGCCTTCTTTTTAAATACTCAAATTTGAAATTACCTTTTCTAACATTAAAATTTTGATGATACTTTTTAAAATAGTATTAAGTCAAAATTCCAATTTGCTGAGAAGCCGTAACTTCTTGAAATGTTGACTTTTCCAACGGAATTAAACAAGTTAATTTGTATGATCTCTATTTATTTATTTATTATTATTATATTTTGAAATAATCTTTCATAGACAACTTCGTTTAGTTTAATGGGTTAAGGCACTTATGTCATATCAAAAAATCGTGAGTTCGAATTCTACATGCCACATGTTGTATTGAAAAATACATTAAAACCACATATGTTACTCTTTGATTAAGGATCGTAATCATACCAAAAGAAAATAGGTTAAAATACTATTTTGTTTTCTGTACTTTTCAGCTTTTATTTATTTTGAATCCTGTATTTTAAAAATATTTATTTTGATCCTTGTATTTTGAACTTTAGTTCTTTTTAGTAATTATATTTTTAAAATGTTCGTTTTTCATTCGTGAACTTTTAAAAAGTAATCATTTTAGTCTTTATTTGTAAAATTTTAACACAAATTCTACGCTTAACTTGTTCATGGACAAAAGCTGACATAGCTTATTTGAATGGATTAATACATCTATCGTCTATTTAGAAATCATAATTAGGATTGAAAAATATAGAATCTACACTTTTGTCATGAAACAAAACTAATTAGATGGTATCTATTACACAAATTACTAGTATATCCTTTTAAAGATCAATCTCAATATTAAATAATTATTAAAATCTAAAATTGGTAAATTAGGAGGTCAAATCACTTAAAATGTGCTGATACTTTCCAAAATAAAAAAAATCTCAAGAAACCATCCATTTTCGAAACTCATCCGTTTCTTCTTCCTCCAACCGTCCATTTTTCTTTTCTTCCTCCGACCGTCTGTCGCTGTCTACCTTTTTCTTCGGTCAGCTCCGTTTTTATCTGTCGCAAGAGCAATTCGTCTACGTTTATCCCCTTCGAAAAGAGATTTCCGTCGGTTCGTCTTCTCAAGTCGTTTATGCCTGCCTTCGTCTCCGGCCGACGTCTGCCTACCTTCATCTCCAGCCGCCTCCATTTTTCTCAGTCGCTAGAGCAGTTCATCTCCCGATTCAAAGATTTGCATTCCAATTGTTTTCAATTTTTGATTTTGTGTGAAATATTGTATATATGAGGATATATATTATAGTGATTTGATTATGATATATCTTATAACTCAACTTGTATATATGCGGATATATACTATAGTGATTTTAAATGTATATATATGGATATATAAGTGAATATATCTTATAACTCAACTTGTATATATGCGAATATGTAGATATATACTATAATAATTTTAAATGTATATATACGGATATATAAGTGGATACCCACATGTTCAAGTATGTTAAACGATACCATAAATTTTAATACATTTTTCTTCCGAATGACATAAATGGAAATATCTAATATATTAAGGGTAAGTTAAAAATTTTATAAAGATATAAGAACAAAAAGTTGTGGAAATTCTAAGAGATAAGAAACAATTCGGTATATTTAGCCTTCTTTTTAAATACTCAAATTTGAAAATTATCTTTTTTAACATTAAAATTGTGATAATACTTTTTAGAATAGTTAAGTCAAAATTCCAATTTGTTGGCCTTGTACTTTGAGCATTAGTTCTTTTTAGTAATTACATTTTTTAAATCTTCGTTTTGTAACAAAAATCTGTTAGTATAAAATTAGTATTAGATTTCAAAAAGTATATTGAATTTAGTGTTGTATTGAAATTATAATAAAAAAAAATTAGATTAAATGACTGCTTTTCAAAAATACAAAAATTAAAACAAACCATTTTTACGAGAACCCAAATTAATGGTAGTTTTTGTAAAAACTAATAATAATAATAATAATAACAGTTATTGAAAGTGTAAGAAGGTTCATAATAAAAAATATTATTTTAATCAACAAAATAAACATTAAATATGGAGGTCTGCCCCTTTAAATTTGGCGGCCAATATTTATCATTAATCTTGTGGCTTTGGAATTGATCATCCCTTTGGTTTTTGGAGATAATAATCGTCACGTTGACCAGGAAAATGTAATTCATGATGGTAACGTGCATAGTACATATTGAGAAGCTCATATTGAAGCATTAAGTTCAAATTAATATTATAATTAAGGTTAATTTCTGACTATTGTACTCTTCAAGAATAACAATGTTGGAATTTGAATTGTATAGGAACTTGGACAACTTTTCGAAATGCACAACAAAAAAAAGAATGTATACTTTGTATTATTATACTACTTTATCTAAACTTTATTATTATATTATTTAAAACTTTCTATAAAAGAAAAATGATCTATAAAAATGTCATTAACTCCTTGATTGCTAAGTTGTTAACTATTGTAAACTATTTAGTCATTGATATAAGGATAATGACATATATAGTAATATAGTACAAGTAATAACAAATCTACAGTGAGATACAAAGATTTGTAGATATTACATCATTTTAATGTCAAATTGAAATAAAAAATATTTTAAAAGTCAAAATATATCATCAATATATACAATTATCAACGATAGATGTAAAAATAGTAAACTAGAACTAGTGTTTGTTATTGATAAACATACCAATAGTATATCTTTAATAGACGTCTATAAATAATATACTACAAAAATGATTTAGTAGTGACATAGTGAGTAAAAATAGAATTATTTAGACGTAAAGAAATTAAAATAATCTTCATACTGTCAAATTATTGTTACATGTCACGGCTTTACAATATATGGAAACTGATTTTGTCACTCCTTATAATTAATTGTATGTGAAAAATTCTTCTTCTCCCTTTTGAAGTAATTTGGATCATGAAATTTTAAGCGTAAATTTATGATTAGTCCCTCAATTGGTTAAGGGTTTTTTTTTTCGATTTAATCTCTTACATTGTTAACAATTTTTAATTAATCCATTTCAGATGACTCATTTTTGCTAGCTATCTAGCGATATTGTATAGCTGGGTGCGGAATAATTTCGGAACTCCTTGGGGGAAGCTCAATATGACCCATCGAAGTCAAACTTTTAGTCTTGCCATTCCCAAATTTCTTATTGAAATATATAACACATTATTGTGCAATCTAACACAAATAATCATGAAGATGTCAACTAAAACAAAACATTAGTATATGATAAGGTTAATGTAATTATGCATATGTGGCGAAAGACCATAAATCCCAAACATAGAATTTTATAGGGAAAAACAAGAAGCTTCAATCCAATCCAACAATAATTGAAGTTGCACATTTGGACACTATGTACAGAGATTTCAACAAATGGTAACCATCCCCAGACACATTTTCCAGGAAACATTTCAAAAAGAAAAGAAAATATTTTGAAAACAAAGAAATCTTGTGGGGCCATTTCTGGAAAAGAAAAAACTAAAACACCAGGAAGAAGGAAGAGGTATTGTCAAGAACATGAAAGCACAATGAAAGGCAAACGCTCGCAATTGCAGAGGTTTTGGAAGCTGCGTACCTCACAATTTCCAGGCCTCTTTCAATGACTTCCTCATTCACAATGTCGACACATCGTTTCATCCTTTCATATATTTTCTCCAACAACACCTCCACAAACGATCTCATCATCGCAAACGTCATCCTCCCCGTCAAATCCACGATCGCCTTCCTGTTTGCCGACGTCACTTTGCTGGTACACCCTCCGTTTCTGGGCCTCTTCGGAAACTGAGTTCTGGGCTTCAGGCCCAATTCGTTGTCCTCGAATTCCATGGCCTTTTTCTCTGGGCCTGGGCCTGCTTCGATGGCCCGGTTTCCATGGCCGGACAAGACCTGGTGGGATGTTCTAACCAGAGTCGCGACTGCGCCTTTGGAAAGAGAGACCAATAACTCTCTCATTTCCTTTTCGTGCTTGGGATTTGCGAGTCCGGAGAAGATTTGATCGAACGTGTTGATTTCCCTCGTCTTCTCCAGATAAACAGAAACCGCCGCGCTTACGAACAATTGAATTAGCTCGCCGATTAATTCTCTGTATTTCTCGTCGCACGCCACGCCCATCCATTTCGCGAAACCATCCTCCAAACTCCTCGATTTACTCGGCTCCAATGAGAAGTACGCCATCACCAGATTTCTAGCGAAGCTCCCAACCACCGTGGAAACGAAGCCACATCCAGACTCACTGCACATCTTCGCCATGATTACATCGGCAAAATTACTCGAACCGTCGTCACCACCGGGGCGGTGCCGCCGAGACTGATCGTAGCCTCGCAGAACCCCGAGAGTTACGGCCTGGGAGACACGAGTGATGGAATCGGAGATCTCGTCAGATCGGGCGAGTTTGGCGATTCGGCTGAAACTGCGAGGGATTTGGTCGGAATCGGAATGAAGAAACTCCTTGAGATCTCGGGAGACGGTGGCGAAACAGTCGGCGGAATCGGAGAATGCATCGGCGGCGGAAGAGAGAGCAGCGAGAAACCTAGAAATCTTGGCTCTCTTTCGGGCGAGGGAAGAGGAGTGGTAGACTCTGTAAGTAGCGTAGCCGGAAAATCCAAGAGCCGCCATCACAAGGACCCAGTTAGTCCTACGGACGACTTTCAAATTGTTGTCCATAACCGTGGTGGTATTTTTGGGGGCGAGGGGAGAGAAATTAGTGGTGCTCCTCAATCCATTGAAATGGAGGTTGGGAAACAGAGGAAAGAGGGAGAAACAGAGTAGCTTTTCGAGAAGCGAAACGAGGCGTAGAGGGAATGGAGAAGATATCCATAAGCGTAGAGGTGAACATGACACGTGACAAGTTGACCTGTTAATGGATAATATTAGCGCACAAAATGGAGAAAAGAGAGAGAGATGAAGCGAAGCAGTTAGTTACACAAGACTGAGAAAAAAGATTCCAAGGATAGAGCATTTTCCTTTTCTTTTCGCCAACTTCGACCACCGCCCTAACTTAACGAGTGCGATGTGATTCTTCTTTATGGATATTAATTATGGCAGTATGGTGACACGTGGAGGTATGGGCTTGGCTTGCCATGGGCCTCGGACTGCGACTTATCTTCTATCTTCTACTACACGATTCTTCTTCTTCTTCTTCTGACATTTCCTTTTTTAGCATCCTACTTGTTTTTCTGCTCTTAAAATAATACCCTTTCCCCCCATTATTACTATCGTGGGAGTTCTTCTTTTATCTTTATAACAATCTTTTTTCTCACTTTTTCATTCTTTATCTTTTTCTCTTCCTTTAATTAATGAGGATTCAGTGTTACTCAACACTCCAATCGGTTTAAATATCAATATTTAACAAAAATCCATGAGGCATGAAGGGTAGCTATTAGAGATTCGGCTCAAAAATTATCCTGAAGTGATTTATATTTACACTAGAAGAATTATGATTTTTAGTAACCAAATTTTTACCGATGAAATGACAAAGAATTGAGTTGTTACTGGTTGGCATTCGCCATACAAATACAGTTTTCTAACATTTTTAAGCTTCGTTGCAAGTTGCGACGCAAAAATATAATGCCACAATTTGTTTGCAACTTTTTGTATTATTATTTCATTGCTATCATCTTTTGGCAAGCATTGCGATGCAAAGACAAATACGTCGCTAATCTATTCCATAGACCTTCTTCAACCTTTCCGTCCATGTATATTATTTTATTTTTATATTGAGATATTATTTTTTTCATCAATAAATATAGAGACGTTTTAAAAAATTCATCTCTAATTTTTATCGATTCGACTACTTTACCTACATATATCCCCTGAAATTGAGTAAAAGATGAGTTATCTCTAAGGCCACGTTTACCTAACCGCAATCGTAATGAATTCAATCGAAATCATAATATTATTTCATTGATGTTGTTTCCTATAAATTTTCTAGAATCGTAATCATAATTCCTTCGATGTTGTTTACTAAAACTGTCTGGAATCAAAATCGGAATCGAAATCAGATATATGACAATTACTAATATATCTCTTCCTCCTTTTTAGCTAATTACAAATATATTATTGTGCTAATCATTTTTAAATTACAATAATAATAAATTTTAATTTAATTTATTACTAATATTATTCACTGTAAATATTTCTTATTATAACAATTTATCTAATATTAATACATAATGAATAATTAAAATAAAATTACATCAAATAAAATATTTTTTATTAGAACAACCAAACTTTTATAAAACATATTATTAAGTTTTATTATTCTAATATTTCAAAATAATAATATCTATTTAAAAAATTTATTGATATTAATTAATATTAATATTCTATAATAAAATCACATAAACTAATAAAATTTGGAGTATAAATAGAGAAGAAATTATAAATGTATAAAAAAACTAATTAAAAATTATATGGATCTAATCCATAGATGAGAGAGAAAGGGTAAAAGTGGTAATGAGGTTGTAGGAATGTAATGAGATTACACATTTTCATGTAATGGGATTACAAAATTTGAGGTAGGTCCCACCATTTGATTACATTCCTACTAAACAGAGAATCAAATTTTTCATTACGATTCATTGATCACGATTGCGAGCAAGTAAACGGGGCTTAAATGAAATAGTATATGGTAATGAGTAAAACGAGACAGACTTAATAAAACCATTTAAACTTTAATTTATAATGCATGCAAAAGTTAATAACATATACTAGGTAGCGTTTTAGCATAAATAGTCTATAACATCTACAAGTTTATCTAATTTTATACAATATATGAAATATATCGTCATGGTCTGTCACGCATGACATTTTCAACAAACAATATACTTCAATCTGCATAAACAATTGCATGTGGTCAAAATGCGAATTAAGAATTATGCCAGTACAATTACAAACCAAAACTCAAAAGTAAAACGAAGTTACGACACAAATCTCAAGTCTAATATCAAAATACATGATGATCATGCAAGAACTTAGAACCCCTCCTTAATCTTAAATTTAATGGTCTCCAACATACATCAAATTCAAAATCTCCAACTAAATTTTCAATCAACCTCCCAGAGTCTCAAGCATACGTCAAAATCAAAATCTCTAACAAGAATCTCAAACTAAAATCACAATCAACTATTTAAATAATAGAACACATTAGAAAAATGATAGAAATTTGTAATGATAAATAAATGTGAAGAATAGAAATCTAATTTTGCAACCTATTTGATACAGTATTAATTAAATGCAAGCAAAGTTTGTCAAAAAATAAAATGCAAGCAAAGAATAAAATATTAAATTACAATTTTAATAAACAAGATAGCCTAAAAGATAGGGATCGGGATCGATGAAGTGAACATTTTTGTGGCCCAACCCACTAAACAGATATGGTAGTGTAGATCAGGCCCAGCCCATTTCCCCACTCTTCCAGAGGCGGCGAAGCGTAGAATGAATCGCCAAGTACGAAGCAGATACGATACGATCCGATTAAACAAACGACGCCACGCCACCAAAGCATCCCATTTGGATTACTCTCCAGCCGTACGATAGCGTGAAAAATTCAAGATCATAAACAGATATTCAAACTCCCAATTACACACTCTCAGCTTAATCTTCACACGCCAATTCCACGGATAAGCCCAAACACGAAGAGAGAAAAATAGTTATCCGCTCTCTAATAATTTGTTCTATTTATACAAAAATTTCGTCTCAACGTTTGTTTTATTATATACAATTCAATTTATTTGGAGAAAATTGATGTGGTGAGGTGACGTATTGGCATGGGCAGGCGCCGCAGCCGCCAATTGGACGAAAGCCGGCAGTTCCGCCACGCGTTTCTCCGAAGGAAGCGAACGTGGCAAACCGCCAATGAACTTGTTCACGTTTTGGAAGATTTTTTAGCTTATCAACCGGAAAAGAAAACAAAAGAAGAGGAACTCCTGAAACTCAAAAACAGAGTTCACATTTATGTATAAATATATATATATATTGAATTAATTCCTCCGCAGTTGTGTATTACAAAAGACAAGACAAGACAGGTGGGTCAAGTCTGTTGTTGCCGCCAAAGTTCGGTGTATCCTAATCATAGTAAATAGCAACCCAACCCCTCTCTCAACCCACAATTCTTCTTCTTCTTCTTCTTCTTCTTCTTCTTCTTCTTCTTCTTATTATTATTATTTTTGTGTGTCTTTTGATTCGGTTTCTCCGTCGCCACTTCCAAAACCTCGCCCCCCATGACACTATTATTATTATTATTATGCCGTCGGAGATTTGGGAATTGAAGGCAATTGAAGATCGTGGAAACTATGTATCAGCTGCCTTACGTGCGGGATCCCCAGTTGGAATTACTCATCGAAAGAATTTACCCGCCGAGGTAATTTTTTTGCTTTACCATGCTTCTATGCCTTGGTAATTTGCCTTTGATTGATTCCAATTCATGCCCCATTTTTGCAGAGTTTGCATAGACAACGATACCTTTCAAGATTGCACCCTCGTGAAGGTATTTAATTTAAATTTGTTTCTTAATTATATATAATTATATGCCTCTCTCTACCTTCAAACCCTCGAAAGAATTCGTGTATGTTTTCCACTGCCAAAACCCATTTGAAAGAACGAACAGACAAACAAAAAAGAGGAGGAGGAGGAGTCCTTCTCACCGACGAAACACCCAATTGATGATGACACCAAAAAATAGAGGAGATGGAAAGATGAGTCACGGTTTTTCCCACAAAAGCAATGTCCTAATTTACTTTCTTTCTTTTCTTTTTTTCCTTTTTGGTTTCTTCTGTATTACAAGCTGGGTGCCTATTCCGAAGTAACATGATTCCCGTGCAAAAGAACCAAAAGTTGTCAGCCTTTTGTGCTGTTCTATGATAAGTGTACATTATATATGTGGCATTGTGAGAGTAGGGTTTTAAATTGCCTTGAAAATGTAGTCTAATTGGAAATTAAGACTTTGGAGATCTGTTGATGAGAATTAATCCAATTTTTTGACAGGTTGACAGTGCGAACAAACATGGAATTCTACTTGAGATGGTGCAGGTTTTGACAGATCTCGACCTCGTTATTTCCAAATCTTACATTTCTTCCGACGGTGGATGGCTCATGGACGGTCAGTACCCATCCATCCACTATTCACACATAAAGTTTAATCCAATCCCACTTATCATTTTTTAAGCTCTAAATTTCTTAATTCAATTATGTTTAAGCAAGCATGATGATTGTTTCCAAATCAGTGCTTTAGATGAGTGGAATCTGACTTGATCACATTTAGTAGTTGGACACATAAATTTCTCTTATACTACTGTTTTTAGTGGAAGGAAGAAACCTAAAAGTAGGAAGAAACCTTAATGGAAGCTGATTTGTAATACTTCTATTTGTATGTGATGGTGCAGTTTTCCACGTGACTGATCAGCTCGGCAATAAAGTCACAGATGAAAGTCTCATCCATTACATTCAACAGGTTTCCTTTTTTACCTTATAATGCTTAACCAAACATGAAAGTATATTCAATATCCTATGTGTAATTACAGGCCTTGTGCGTCAGTAGGAGTAGGAGAGAAGGGTCATCAAAAACAGCAAGAACATGCATGGGAAGAGAAGTGTTGCCTCGTCACATGGCATCGGAGCAGACCGCGGTGGAGATCATTGGGACCGATCGGCCAGGTCTCTTGTCGGAGATATTCGCCGTGTTGGTCGATCTCGGCTGCAACATCACCGCCGCGGTCGCTTGGACGCATCATAAAGCGGCAGCCTCCATTGTCTACATCGAAGAAGGTTGGAAGGGTGGACCCATAAAGGACCCAAAACGGCTGGCCCATGTGCAGGACCAACTTGAGAACGTGGTTGACGCCCATAATGGACTGGGCGAGACGAGCAGCGTGAGGTTGACGGCTCCATCGGCCGGACGCACCCACACCGAGCGGCGGCTCCACCAGCTGATGTATGCCAATGGCGACTACAAGCAGTGTTGTTGTCGCGACGATGGCAAAATATGTAAAAAGGGTTGCACTCGAACGCATGTAGGAATAGAGAGTTGCAAGGAGAAAGGATATTCGGTTATCAATATCAAAAGCCGGGACCGCCCAAAGCTGTTGTTCGACACGGTTTGCGCTCTTACCGACTTGCAGTACGTGGTGTTTCATGCTGCAGTAAGTTCGAAGGGCATTGTAGCTGATCAGGTACCACACCACAAGTTTGTTTTGTTTCATAATGGCCAAGAATACAAACATTTCAGTACGTTAGTTTTAGTACTGTTTCTCGAAGTTCATGTGCATTTTCCAATCCAAGTTGGCTTTTGTTTTGGGTCCGAAAATTTGTCGAGTTTTATGTATGGTGGGGCTGACATAGCTTTTGTCCTGTGTTGAAAATTGCAGGAGTATTTTATTCGGCATAAAGGTGGCTGCATGTTAGATACAGACAGTGAAAGGAACAAGCTTTCGTGGGCCTTGGTTGCAGCCATAGAAAGAAGGGTTTCACATGTATGTCCACAAAACCTCTTATATTAACTATGGAAATACATATCCAAATCCAAACGTTAAGATTAGCTTCTTACCTGTACTCAAAATCCATCAGCACTATCTATTTAACATTAACAAGATCAACTATTTTGAAGGGGTTGAGGCTGCAACTTTGCACTCTGAACCGAATGGGACTGCTATCAGACATCACAAGGATATTCCGTGAGAACGGCCTGTCGATCTCGACAATTGACGTCGGAACCAATGGCGAGAGAGCAGTTGGGTCCTTCTTCGTCACGGATGCGTCGGGGCACAGTGTGGATCCACAGAGAGTGGAGTTGGTGATCAAGGAGATTGGAGGATCAGTTGCTTTAATTCAAGAGGCTTCGAAATTGGCTGCTCAAGCCTCCTCCTCCTCAGCTTCAAGACCAATTCAGGGGATCAAAGATGCAAGAGTTGAAGATAAGCCAAGATTTTCATTGGGTAGCTTACTGTGGTCTCAGCTGGGACGCCTTTCCAGTAACTTTGGCTCTATATGATCATAAGGGAGGGCATCCTAATGTTGGACGTATGTCTTGTAAATAAGATAGCACAGAAGCATAGTAAGGTTATTCGCTAGTGACAATAAAGATTAGTCGTGAACTATCTCCTCTAGCCAATACAACAAGGCTTTCTTATTTGAATGGTATATAGGGAAAATGGAATTAATTAATGATTCAATGTTCCAAATTTGCAATCCCTTATTCCCTTCTCTCAACCAAGCCTCCTCACAACAGCGTCTCTAACACTTGCGGTCAAAACTTGTATTCATATTTCAGAAATAAGACAGTAATAACTAATAAACACCCCTCTATATATCAATCCATGCCACCCTATTCCTAGCTAGGAATAGATTGTAGATACGTATATTATAACGCACTGGCCTTGAAGCGGTCATGGTAACTCCAAATACCATGAAATTTGGCACAAGATATATCGCTTCAAGTGTAATTTCTAGGGTTTGAATCATCGATACCAATGAAAAACTTTATGAAAAATAACTTAACAGCACAATAATGGTCTTAAATTAGCTTCATACCAATTGATTCATAGGATCACGAGACGAGAATTGCAATCGTAAGATAATACCATAGAAAATACAACAAAGCCATCAATTATTTGCATGTAAATGAATTTTGAGTTTACAAGTTTTTCTATATACAGAGATATCATAACAAACATAGTTTCCCAAATGCTTGCTTCATATAGAGAAAACACAAGATATACATAGGAAAGAAATAAAATTCTATGAAGATAAGCAGATTGAAGAGTTTCAGGAGCCGTCACATTGAATCAATGTCCTCGACATTAAGCCAGTCACTTGATTCCTTGCGGGTGCCTACCTCCCCGGATCCGACATGCTTAATATCTATGGAGTTTGTATCCTTGTCTGAATCAGCAGAAGTCCGGCTAAGCTGAACCCAATCTCGGGAATCTTTAGTTGAAGAGTCAGAGCCTGATGCAACCTTCTTATGATATGCCGGGACCTCCTGGTCGTCATCCTCAAGATCACTAAATGATACGTCCTCGTCGTTCCCAATAGGGATGTTAGTTCCACTGTCACCATCAATCTCAAGAGTCTCCTCCTTCAACCAATCATCTCCATCATCCACGTATATGTCATCAAAATCTTTGGAAGGACCAGAGTGGGAATGTTCAATTCCGGTTTGCAAGGGTATTTCCTCAATGACAGGCTTGTCTACAACTTGAATTTTCACGTTCTTAATTGGATGCTTATCAGTCTCAACATCAGTCACCATTGAGGAAGGGGCTGCACTATCAGGAGATTTCTGAAGAAACAGTGGTTCAGATTGATCTCTAGGTGGCACCGAGAGATGCTCCTCATTTGATGAATCAGAAGATCCTTTCGAACTAGTCAAGATGTTTCTAGATATCTCGGGCTCCGTCTGTACCTTGGTTTGTTGTTGTAATTCATGAAACTGTGCTCTGGCTTCTAGTATCTATAAATATGGTCATACAAATTTCAATTAGTTTTGCAGATCACTAGAAAACCGCAACGTAGAAAATTCTAGCAACCTCTAATGCATATTTGGAGCAAAATACATATCTGATCACCAAAACAACATTTGACAATATGCTTCCTATATAACAAAACACTCACAAGGAAAAGAAGGCCAATTTTCCAAGTCAACAATTTTACTTCTCCAAATGCAGAAATGTGACTACGAATAAGCCAAACATTTCAGCATCAAGACCATTGCTTCTTCTTTCAACTGAAAAAATTTCAGCCAAATTTAGAGGCCAATCTACTTGATGACAAGACGAACACATATGATATGAACATATCAATGTTGGGCTAGTGGCCAATGATGGCCAAACAACACAATTTTTGCTATGACAATAATCTGACCATTCAACAGACCAAACTATTGAAGGTATCTTCACCATCAACACTGATCATCGATACCTTGAAGAATCTTAGGAAGAAAATTTACCTAAAATGAACATTTTCTACCTGTTATAATGGGCTCACCTTGACCTAACCAAAACCTAGAAAGTAGATAGCCCAAAAAACCAGTATTCAGGGCCCATGTCTTCCTCTTTTTGCAACAACTACACCAACTCTTAATATTGACTCTGATAAAGGGCCATATCTTTTAACAGTAATGTAAAATTTAGAATATTTCTTAAGCAGCTTTAAAATCTCCACAGATAAAAGAAACTTGTTTCCTCCAAGAGGCAACAGCTAATGAGTCTAACTCTCAGTTGAAGACTAATTTTATAGTATTAGAGGTTATGAGGTGGCTGGAGATGGGCAGAGCCGACCACCATCCTTGGGCTTTCAACTCAAGGGCAAGTTGAGGGAGATGTAAGTTTCAGGATTAGGCTGTTGTCATCAGGGTTTCATCTCCCCATCAGAATTCAGATAATGCAGTCCCCTTGTAGGATAGGAAGCAGGGACGCAGGCCATATGCCCCATGCATGTTTGCTGAAGATGCTCCAGTTTTCAATTCTGCTATTATTCACGTGGAAATGCCAAAGGAGGACAAGAATATCTAGTGGACCCTCTGGCTAAGGGAGATGAAATTATACTTGATGTCATCCTAATAGGATGACAAAAAGGATTGGACAATGGAAGGGAGCTCTGAAAGCTGGGATCTGACAACTTAACTTTGCTCTATTAACTATGAGAAGCCCAGTAGATTGGCCATTTGCATCAACGAAGATCATGAGTTGGAATCTTAGGAATCTGGAAGTCAAGAAGACGAGCAAAGTAGTTCAGGAATATATTTTGAAAGTTAAACCATATTTTGCTTTCTTCAGGAAACTAACCTTCTAACGGTTGATAAAGCATTGATTAAATCCATTTGAAGTCTGCATCATACTGGTTAGTCCTCTCTGGCTTTCATTGGAGCCAAGGGGAGGGTATCCTTGAGTTGCGGGATGCAGTCTCACATACTGTTTTAAAGGTGGTGGCTGGTTTCTTCTCCCTTACTCTCCGTCAGATTCTCGATGTCCAATAGGAATAGTTGCCAGGTTTTAAGGATATATGGGCAATCAGGAATAAGTTTTGAGCTTGAGGATATGATTAATGAATGCACCTAACTATTTGAGGAATCAGTCATGCAATTACAGGAAAGAGGAATATGCTCTGTTAAATTGTTGGCCCATAACTTTATATCTGACCGACATGCACTTAATGAAACATGTTCTCTCAACCGAAGCAAACAAACTTTTTTATAAATATAAAAAGAGGGGGACTTACAACTGCATAAATTGTGGTTAACTATAATATTTTTCAACAAAGAAATAAATACAAATATCCTACATATTACATATTAGTTTTATATGACTAGAAACTATTTCATATAAAGAAAAAATATATTAAAGAAAGGATCCTATAAAGACACACAAATATGTGTTCAGACATCAGTTGCAACAACTTCCCATCACTGCTTTATTGATTTTTATCGGCTGAAATTTATCTGTTTGTTTACTGTAACACTTTGAGTTCAGTTTTTATTTCTTTCTTAGTTATTTGATGTAAATGCTCTTAGACTTCATGAAACTTGAAGAATTACATTTCTTTCTCTATTAAATGTGACATGACATATCCTATTCATGTCCCTAACATCTTCACAATGTTTAAAAAATAAGAAGAAAATAGGACCCTGTAAATCAAGTAACTAGAGCATGTCCTGTCTAACACATAGTTGAAAAGGACACTCTACCCAAATTATAGTATTCATGCATCCTCGAAGTCCCCCACCAAGGACCCTATCTGAATTTTTAGGTCCATCTCACACCCACTCAATTTACAAAGAAAGGTAGTAGGCCAAGTAGCGTGAGAGATTACGGTTTGCATTTCGTCTCATATAGATGACTAGTTTAGGGTTATTATGCACTCACAAAATGCAACTGCCTTTTTACAATTCTCTCGGTGATCTCCGTGCATAAGAATACATATCCTCCACTGTCATTGCATTACAGAGATAACAAGTATATACTCTAAAACTCAAATTTTCCAATATCATCCCCATCTATCATAATAAACAAAAATTAAAGCCCCCCATCGACATGGTCAAAAGATAAAGAACAACACACGTTACTTCATTTTTTTGAGTTAAATGTGTTTTAAGTCTCCTAATTCCTAAAGCCCTTATATTAGATATCAGCTTGTTTTGGGCTGAATCATATTATTTAGATAAGTTAGCCATTCTAAGGTATTGCTAAATGATTCTTATCAATATCCATGAATGGTAAGTCATAGAACAATATCAAATTTACACATTTCTTGGAAGGAAGCTTGGGCGTGGTTAGATCCAACATCCCCAAGGATTTTAATGTTTTTCCTTTTGTCTCTCATTCTTGTTAACTGAAAGTCTTTTCTGTAATGTTTAAAAGTTAGTTAGTTGTTGTATTTTGGCTCCTTGTCTTAGGCTTCCCTTTTTTGTTTCTCCATCTTGTAGTTTTCACTTTTCTCAATGCAAGCTAGCTTTTTCATACACACATTTATAACTTTATACGTTTCTTATACTAAGACTACAAAATTTGTTTTTCTATACAATAAACATCCAAGATTTATGTGGACCTCTTGGCTTACACAGGAATGGTACAAGGCCCAAAGAAACCAAAAATAATAGCATTCACAAAACAACGAGACCAACTTACTTGGGGTGTTGACAGAAGTTCAGCATCATGCTTGCTAAGTCTAGGATGCAAGATCACAAAGTAGATTTTCCAAAAGCAATCTTCACTCATGTATTGGGGACAAAGTTCAATCCTCAAAGCAGCCAAACTAGGCACAAGATGCTCAACAGCCAAAGCATGTTCTTGCTGGGCATCGGATAACTCAAGATCTATTTACGCGTAATCGAACAGGAAAATTAATTAGTCTTAAATTGATGTCTGTCTGCTGATACATATATCTATACATGAAAGAGTGAGGTAACTAATAAGATTAACGAGAAGTATAATTGCTGTAAAGATAATAAGAGAAGCTCAGGATATTCGGTCAGAAGCACATCCGTGATACTCCACTCGAAATTAAAGAAGAACATTCAATTTGTGCATTGGAGAAACTATAAGACAGAATATGAAAGCTACCGTCGTAGTCGTCATATGGAAGAGGAAAGTCCAACCAGGTCCCAGGATGCAGGACGATATTCCTGACGAATATCAGGACCTCCTCTGTTACACCAACCGCACTTCCCACGTCATAGTTCTCCAAAGAATCCTCTGATCCAAACTGAAGGAAATTGGAAGCAATCTTGGTGATCTCCGACATGGTCCTGTTGCTCGAAAGCTTCGAGATCCCAGTCTTAAATTTCCCACTGATTTCAGCGAAATCACTGCGTATTCCCGCCATTAGATCTTCTTCAGAAAATTCAGGGCCAGACGGATTGTCGGTTGTGGAATTATCAAGCGGTTCATTAGGTTTTGGATCAGAGACTTGGGAATGTGAAGCAGAATGTTCAGGCTGAGGGGCGAGGAAAGAGGCGACGCCCCAGAATTGGCGGGTTAGGGTATTTTTGAGCTCGGACAAATCCTCTTTGACGCCTCTGGCAGTTGGAGTCGAAGATGACGACGATGACTGCGACGATTGCGAGGAGGAATCCGTGTGGTGATATTGATCGGATAAGGAATCGGATTTGAGCGGCGATTTGGAGTTGCCACTGGCATTCTCGTCGTCTTCATCATCATCGAGCTTCAATGAATTAGCAATGGATCTGGCCAACCAAGACATCGCGTATCCCAATGCAGAAGCTAAAGGCGGAGGAGTGAAGACGAAGACGAAGAAGAGTAGGAACTGAGAGAGTTTCCTCAATCGGAGATCACTTCTCGATGTTCAGTTTCTTCTTTCGTCGAGAGCAAGCCATTTTAGTCATTATCCATCATTTAATTTAATTAGTAAAAGAAACACCGGCATTATCCACGACGTCGTTTTTCGCAACCAGAGCCTGGGCCTGTTTATGGGCCACGGTTGGCTCTTGAAATTTGGAGGGCCTCTCTTTCCAACCCATATTGACTTGTAGCGCCAATCACAAATGTCATTTTTGGAGTCGGTTTCGGTTTGATAAGATTTGTATTTTTCGTTTTCTGTTGTGAATCCTTGTGTTTTGTGAACAGGACATCCCTGTTTTAGCTCTTATTACTTACCTACGGTTTAGGATAAGCTTTAACCTTCATCCTCTAAACTATGTCGGGATTGGCACTGTACTATATTTTTCTTCTGTTAGTTTTGGATCACTTTTAACTAATTGATGATATCTTAATGAGAAATGCCTGAAATGACATGTCAGCATGCTATTTGACATGACTTTATTGGTATCTATAAAAATAATTTTGTACTGATATAGTACTCGATTATATACCATTAGAAACTTAAGTTAAAACTTAATTTGATATTAAGTGGAGCTTAATTTAAGTGTAAAATATTGTGTAGCTTCTCAAGGTAGGTAAAATAATTATCAATTGAAATAAATACTTATATTTAAGATTGAAAGCTAAATTAAAAAAAAAAAGAATAATAATAACATTACCAAAATGTTTAATCTTTTAGGGTTTTGGATGGTTTTTTTATGGTATGGTCCAAATAATTGAAATTATAGAGGCAACATTTCTATCTTTTTCAGTCTTTTCAAATTTTAAATTTAAAATTTTAAAATTCAAAGATCGAAATTTTAATAAATATACCATTTCATATTATAAACTCATTTTTTTTAAATTAAAATACACAAAATGTAATAATATTATATGTTATATAATATTGTAAAATAATTATTTTACAAACTTTATAACATATAAATAATATTTTAGATTTAACATATGTTTGTTTAATCGGTAACTATTAGTATATATTAAACATTATGAACAACTTTTTAAATTAAGATTCAATTTTCAAATCTACTACCGAACATATCTCAAAGACTCTGAAAAAAATACAACTTAAATACTTTATTTTCATATTTATATTTTGGGATCATCAATCAAACCTACATTATATATTCTTACCACAAATTTATAAAGAGAGATATGGGTTGTACTTTTAACTACATTTTATTAGGATAGTGTGTGAGAAAAATTCTCTCACGAATTAAAACCAACCTATTTGTTACTTGATTACCAGTCTTTTTCTTCCTTAATTTCTCCATATATTATATTATGAGCTATAAACAACAACACATAAACAAACAAACTTCATTCCAAAATCTAATCAAATCATAAAACTAAATTGCATCCAAAATGGCAAGAGTTTCCGGGCTCAAAGCAGGGAAAGAGCACCATTTGTTGAAGGGTGACAAATTCAGCTCAAGGAAGCTTCCTCCGTCCACCTCATCCACCTTCACCGCCGTGGCCTCCGCCGCGCCGCCCGACTCTTGCCGCCGCGCAATATCAAGCGGCGGCGGCGCCATTTTCTGCAGCCGCGGAGATCGGAGCTCAGCCAAGCCGGTGAGTTTCTGGACCAGATCCCGGAAGTTAATTGGGTCCACCTTGTAGACTCTCGGCCGAGTGGGTGGCATCGGCGCAATCGCCGGCTTCTTCCACGGCTTCCCCATCGGCTTCCGAACCGAACGAAGATTCGAATAACTCGAAAATTCCCGCCTCACGTGCTCGGATTGATCAGGTTTTTGAGCCAAAAAGCTGGAAGATGAGGAAGAAGAAGAAGTAGTATAAGCAGAAAATGCCTCCATATTTATGAAATTACCAATTTTCAAATAACAGAGGCAGAGCAATGACTAAAATCCAAGTGCGAAGATGGGAAAAGAAAGTCGAAAAAGTGGCATTTATATAAAGATTTGAAACGGCCCAAAAACGGGGGCAGTTGAGTAAGAAAGCAAAGTCAGAGATTCAAATGTTTCGCCTTTTGTCAACTTTCATCCAACGTCGACGATATGGGCACCAATTACCTGAAAGTGTCTACACGAACATGGTCAAACCCGTTAGTTTGACTTCAAATTCATTAAATCAAGTGAATGCACAGCAATGATTGGGCAAAATTCAACGGATAAAAATTGTAAAATTACGAAATTTATATTTGTGGGTGACGTGACGATTGTTTTAGAAGGTACAGCTGGAGAAGGCCATAACACATGAAAGAAATAGGAGACCGGGCAGCCGCCTCTCCTTTGTCGTTTTCCTCTTAATATTATATTACAGATCAGTTCCAAAACCCATCAGAAATGGCTTTAAAAAAAGGATTTGGATTTTGGAGCTTTGACCGTGATTGCACAACTGTTGTTTAAGATGAAGAAGACGATCTCTTAGAGATTATGTGATGCAATTTTACTTATATATATATAAGTTATCTTTATGGTGGACATTGAATTATATTCCACACTTAGTTGGCCGGTCTTTTCTATTATTTACTATTTTTCCTTTATCTAACTCCCCAAATTTTTGGAATGTTCTATAGTCATATATGTTATTGATTATAATTTGAATATTATGTCTATTATTTTTTTTTTTGTTATTGTAATTTAAATTGCACATCTATATTTGTTTTCAAGAATGGTCTCTTCTTCTAACTAGAGCAACAGGAATTATATATCTAATAAATTTATTTTATATAATATTGTGGATCTTGCTTTTTGATTTCAACTAGAAAACTACACTAAACTATCTTTAACAAATAATGAGAGAGGTTGTCTTTACTTATATACCATAGAATATATTTGGTAATATTAACTATGATTGTGTTCATATTCCAACTTCAACTACAAGGAATATGGAAGAATTTGAATGTGTCGACTTGAACATAGTTCGATCTGATTTACTTTTCATCAATGAACTTCAAGTTCATTTGATAAATTCTACATATATCTGGATACTTATATCCTCCAATTCATTTCCTTTTTTTTTTCTTTTTTGGAAATCCTTGACCATTAAAATATAGCAAATGGTTATTATGAAAGGAAAAAACAACAGTTGTTTTTTTTTTCCAAACACCCAGTTATTTTTTATTGGCTATAAGTTATAACTTCAAAAGTGTACTTTCCAGAGCAATTTACCAGTACAGTATAATCCTGAGTTTAGAAAAAAAAAAAAAAAAAAAACCTACGAGTAAAATCCTTATTGAATATTCTAACTTCATTTAAATAATCCAGTTTACTTTTTTGATATCAAATCTTGTGAAAGTATAAGCCTACATACGTAAGATAAGATTGTGTAAAGAAAGATCTCGACATGACCCAATACAATTTTTATTTTACGTTCCATTGTATGAGGACCCATTTTATTTTAATCTATACTTAATTTATCCGTGCACTCTCCTCTAGATTTTTTTTAAATAATGTTTTTATTTAAACTTATTTTTAAAATAATGTTGTATTAAATAAAATTAAAGAAAAAATGTATATTTTGAAACTTATTCCAAAAATAATGTATTTAAAATTAGTCACCTACTCGGTCGTCTCTTGAACAGACGACCATGCCATTTTTAGATGTTGGTCGTCTCGATCATTTCTTCAAGAGACGATTTGGATATTTAAAAAAACTAAATATTATTATTTATTATATATTAAAAAGTAGATAACACTAAATTGAATCAACTAATAGCACAGTCGATGATGGTGCCACATTCAACCTTCAATACAGCGGTTCGAGCCTCGGTAAATGTAAGTTTTATTATATCCGAGTGAAGGTTCGATGTATAAACAATATAATAATAATAATAACTAAAAAGTTGATTAATAGTAGAAGAAGACAAAAATTTACAATTATTGAGGCATGAATCGTTACATTGAGAGTTGAATGCGGCACCATTATCCACTGTGCCACTAGATGATTCAATGTAGTATAATCTACTTTTTAAAATGTAATATAGTAATAATATTTAGTTTTTTTTTTAAATATCAAAGTCATCCCTCAAAGAAATGATCGGGAGGTCTGGTCCAAGACCAAATGGATGACTAATTTCAAACATATTATTTTTGGAATAAGTTTGAAAATATGCCTTTTTTCTTTAATTTTATTTAATGCAGTATTATTTTAAAAATAAATTTAAATAAAACATTATTTGAAAAAAAAAATCTCTCTCCTCTCCATATGAATTTGTCTGATATCTGTATTAAAATATTGGGTTCTTCGATTTTACTTAGAAAGTTCAATCTTTTTTATTCCTAAAAAGATATTAAAATCTTCATTGTTTAATAAAACTGGTCTATTTAAAACTCAGCCTTTCTTCTTTTTATTTTTTTTAAGAAAAAATTGACTTCTATCTAAATTAACAACTTAACAAGATATATCAATTTTTACTCTAAACTTTCTATTTCATTCCATTCATTTGAAGAATATTAAAAAATATATATTATGGATTATAAACATTTTTTTGAGAGAAAAAAAATTATAGACATATATCTAGTACAGTGGTGAAATTCCAAAAAAAAAAAATGATATGAGAGCTGTTTTTTTTTCTTTTCTTTTTACTGAAATTCCAAACAAATTTCATTCCATTCATGAGAGCTATCTAAATTAACAATTTATGATATTCATTGAAATTAATGTTTTTAGAAAATTTTACTTTAGTTTTTGTTAAAAGGATTAATGAATTGGATTAGCATAAATCGAATAGAAACTAAAAATTGCAACACTCATCTAATTATATCTAATTTTATTAGTATTTTTTTTCTTCTCTGACCAATTATTCCCTTCCAAATCCATTCCAAATCTCTCTTGTGGATTCTTGCTTAAACCCTGAGTTCCTATAATATTGGCAAATTTTATTCAACTTTTGAAACCTTTCAAGTCAATCAGAGGGATAGGACAGAAGTTAGATAGGGCAGTTTTTTAAAATTTTAATTGAAGTTAATATAGTAAGTATTTTTAATATCAGTTTTGCATAATAAAATATAATCATAATTTTTTGATGAATATATATACTTAATCATAAAATACTATAGCTTTTAAGTACATAAGTTCTCAAACTTTCTAGCCTGTCTATGTCAAATCATCACTTATTCCATGTCAGAAAAAATAAATCACTTATTAATCTAATTAGTATATCACACAAATTTTTAAGGTTAATTACAATGATTTATTAGAACGAAAATCATAAATTTAGGGACGAAAACTATAACTTTTTTAAAATTTGAGAATTAAATATACCCAACATAAAATTTTAGGACTGAATTTAAACATTTTTATGCAAAATGGTTTGCATATATAAATATTTTAATAATTATAAAAATTAACAAACTAAAAAGCTACAACAAAATGATTACAAGTTGAGAGAAAAAATAGTCAAGCAGCGGACAAGTAGAGCCCATAAGTTAAGGCCCATGTTGCCATTCTTGGCTTGAAAATGATGGGCTATGGGCCTTTTGGGCCTCTGGAAAAGATAGGGTGCTAGCAGATTCAAAACAATCACAATTCCAACACGTGTGAACGCGATGACGAGGAAGTTCATTAACCATTTGCCTCATACGAGCCCATTAGACTAGATTTGGGCCGTTTGCGATCTCACCACTAAGGCCCAATACGTGTTTGGGCTTCATCCATAGATGCATTAACCAACAGTGGGCAAAATTAAGGATTTCGAATTTCCTATTATTTTTTTTCTTCTTGTTTCTTATTTACCCCTATTAATAAAAAGCGATTTGTTAAAACTATCGCAAGATTACAATTAATTTAGAAAATACCGAATTATTTTTAAATGAATTTGAAACAACATAATATTATTTAAAAAAATATATATGATTCTTAAAAACTACAATCATGAAATGTAGTTGACCTTGCCATATGGGTAAACCATTCAAGTGCAATATTTTTTTTTTTCTCTAACTTCCCTACTAACTAAATAGTTGAAGATTCCTGCAACTTACCCTTAAATTTTTAAATGGTAGGTGAGAGAAAATCAGCCTTTTTATTCAAAAAAATATATAGTAAAAAATTTAGTGGTACGAAGCATAAAATCTGAGTTACTCTATGAGCAGGGAAGGATTGTTTTGTTGTTAACAATGTGAAAAAACGAAAAATAATTTACTATTTATTAAACCACCAATATTATAGAAATATACTAGTGGGGCACACTTGTACCAAGTCTAAGAAAACAGGGGCATCAAATAATGCCATTTCGGTAGCCGCGGAGGAGGGAGAGAGAGAACTTGGCTGGCATTTTATTATAGGACCGTTTATAGATTCATCAATGAAAATTAAATTTAAATATATACCAACTACTTTTTATTGGTAAGTATATGAAAAGACCGAAGTTCAACCTAATTAGAGAGAAAATATTCAAATTCACGGCCTTTTGATCAGAGATAGGTGTCTTAACCATTTTAACTATGCTCGATTTAGTAGAAAAATCGATATTAATATACCATCATACTGATGAAATGCTCTTTTTGGTTGAGCATTTGAACTTTATCCGAATTGATATGCCTTCTTGATATAAATTTATATGCCTTCCTAATTATTTCAACTTTATTCTTTTTTTTTTTTTAAAGCAAAACCTTCATCAGATAGATAACATTGCCACGTGTGCTACGATGCTTCTCTAAAAGCCTATTGTAGAAGCCCAGAGGGAAACGAATTAGACCAAAATAAAGATGTCTTCGACGCTACTGCCTCAGACGCCAAATGGTGAGCTAAGCCATTCGCCTTCCAGGAAACATACCTGAAAGAGGAATCACCAAATGAAGCCAAATTCTTAATATCCTTGATGATTGTTCCATCTTCGCTGATGATTTCAGAATGGCTATGAAGAGTTTGAACAGCGGCAACGAGTCTGACTCCAGAATGCAACTAGGGAAGTTTCGATGAACGATACACCAAATTCTCTCCAAAATAGCCATGAATTCGACTCGGAGCGGAGTATAAGACGACAGGAGAACAAGTTGAACAGCAGCTAAAACTCGACCGGCATAATATGAATAATAATTTTATGACCTACAGAGTTTTGGAATAGATTTTACTAGGACCTCATTTGCTTCTCTTTTTTTTTTCTTTTTTTAATAAAGTTAAAAATGTTGAATCAGACCCTTGACAAGTATTAAATATTCAGATGATATGGAATGATTGAAAATGTTGATATCAACACAATTTAACATGTAAAATTGTTACAAATTTGTTTTCGTGTTGTAACTATGAAATTATACCACTGAAAAAATGCACTGAGATAATCGTCAAATATATATGTACAAAAAATATCACGACCATGAATATTGTATTACTTTTCTATTCGTAAGTTACGCTCATGCAATACTTTATCCACCATTTTACTCCATCTTAATCTGTAGTTTTTGCCAAAGCCGATGAGGAGGAGGAATAGAAAAAGGCTAAACTTGGCAAGAAATTGTCAAACTTTCTTCTTCAAAGCTAATGATTTAATAAAGCGACTGGTTTTGAATAATAATCAATTAATTAAAACTTTTGAAATATTCTTCTAATTCGGTTGTTTCTCACTACGCCATATTGTCTCCATTATTGCTTGTTTAAGAGGCATTTTTATTGTTTTTTTTCCCTCTCCTTCTAATTACACTTCATGGTTGACCTTATAAATAATGATTAAATTGAATTAATCTCATCTCTTAATATAATTTAAACGCCAGAATAAGAAATCCATGACTGGGTCATTTTAATTTGACAATAAAAAGTATTATTTTTCTATAATTATAATGAAAATATCATAGTTCTATTTGATTAGGACTTTGTAAGTTTTATTAATTTTACACTTTTATAAATTAAACTTCATTATTCAATTTTCACCTTTTTTTTTTTTTTTTGGTTAAATCGCTTCGAAATCTTAACTAGTCAAAAAAGACAAAAAATGACAATAATAATAATAAATAAATAAATAAATTGATCCGTTTAAAATGGCTCTGTTTTTAGTTTTATCTTTTATGTTTTCAAAATCATAATTATTTATAAGCATTTGTTTTGTAATCTAGCTTTTTAAAACCTAAAAGAAAAGGAGTAGTTTAAAAAATTTTCCCAACCCATCTTATAATAATTTTAATTTGTTTATTTTTAAACATCAGAATAAAAGTTACTATTCAATTTATTTTCTCATTTTTAAAATCTTAACTAAATTATTTTTATAATGCAGACAGTTTGTCTCATTTTATTCTCAACGTCAATATTTAAGCGATAATTTTATAAGTTTATGCAGCTATGGGATAGAGTTAATAGACAAGGTTTGACCAATACTAATTACAAGATGATGTGTATTTAATTTTCGTGCAAATTTATCGTCAATAGATCTTTAAAGTGTTCATAACGTGATCTCAAAATAAATGAAATTTCATAGAGAATTACTTAGGTATACCTCACTTTCTATGCCAATTGCCAACTTAGTTACGCTTAATTTGCAGTTTTATTTACTTTGGTTCTTTCTAACTTAAAATTGAGGCAATTATCTTCAAACCCTTATTTTTGACCAAATTCATGGCCGTCAATTGAAGGCAACCTTTCTTAATCATACTGAAGGCCTGCAAATTGAATAACTCTAGAATAATATAAAATTATATATTCCGCACCGTCAAAGTGAAAAATAATGGAAAGTAAATCTATAGAGATTGCCTAAAATTCAAAATATATTTAGGAAATTAGTCATAATATATCATGTCATACAACTTTTTTAAGCACTACTTTCAAGAACACATAAATGAATAATGTTACCGACTCTACATGATTAGTATGATACCATGCCATAAATTTGTTTTCCAATTTTGTCCAAAGTGTTCTCGTTTCTTAATTCTTATAAATTCATCGAAACTTTCAAAATAATACTATATTGCTATTTTTGAAATCACAAGTGATAAAAATCAATCTTGTTCGTAAAATGTGACAATTCAAGAGTTTGAACATACGATCTCTTACTTTGATATCACATAAAATTACCAATCAACCTAAAAGTTTGAACTCATAAGTCAGGATAAATTTAATTTTTATGGATATTTTAACACTTTGTAAGTTCTTTTATTTATTAATATGGATGAAAATACTACTAAGGATGAAAAATATTTATAATTTAATATTAACTTTTAAATACCAGGTAAATATTTCTATCAATATAACAAAACAGAAAGTTAAGTTTCTGATAATAAAACGCGTGTGATTTTCTAAAGAGTAAAAAAGACATTATTTTTAGTTAATTTAGAGGCCAAAAAACACATACAATGTGAGACAATAAAGCATTAATCAGGTTTTGTGACTTTTGTCTTTGATATTCTTAGTCGCTTTGTAGTCATCGAAACATGAAGCAATTTAACTTTTTGCCTAACTTTTCCCTTCAAATTCAATCATAAGAAAAATTGGCCCACATTAATTTAAACACCATTCAGCTTTGAAGTTTGAACTTGACCAAGAGAAAAAAAAAAGTTGAGGGAAATTTCAGCACAAGGAAATGAAGCGAGTGGATGATTTTAATATCTTATAAATAATGTAATTTAAAATATACGCTACCTGTTTTTTCTTCCATGAAAAACTTTTTGAGTTTTGACAAGGTCTTCAGGTCTCTTCGTGTACCTCCAAAAAAATATATATATATATCTATTTTGGATTTTTTCTTGTAGATGTAGAGTTCATAAATGTTAATAAATTACCTAATTTGATTTCGATTGTATCAGTTAATTATATTTTTGTATTTTATTAATGCAGGAATGTTAAGGTCAACCTTCAGTTTGCTTGCAAAATAGTGAAAGATGATTAAGAGATCGAGCTAATAATGTAAAACAAGATCAATAAATAAGTAATTACGTGAGTAATTGCATAATATAAAAACAAGAAATTATTTAAAAGCTAGACAAATCTTATTGCTTGATATAACCATTTTCAATTATGGATATGCATTTAACTACAAATCACAATCAGACAAAGAGATGATCTATAATGAATCATAATTATCAAGACTTCTAAATTAATTAACAGAGCATTTCTTTGTTAAAATAATTATGGGGGAAAAGGTCGAATTTTCCTAGGGTCTTCTTATATCGTAGAATTTTTTGGCCATACATGGGGTGGATTCACACGATAATGCTTAGCAAAAATATAGAATGTTTGAGAATTCAGAACTCTCTCAACATGAGCAATAGATCAGCTGTAAAAGATGTATATTTTATTTTCTTGTATTAAAAAAATCTCTCTATAAAATTTTCTAATGGATGATTTTTTCGAATAGGGTATAATTAATTTGTACAGATTTTTTGTTTTATTTACCTTCTTTCATCACTTCTCTACTCTGATAGTTTATAGGCTAACTCCATCACAAAGGATCCATAATCTTTTAGGTTTTTCTTTCTTTTAAAATTTTCAATTTTATTCTCAATGTATTAAAAATTGTCAATTAAATCAAATTCTGTTTTTAAAAAAACAAAAACGTAATAATCAATCTCATATCACACATGTAATCAGACACATGTATATATAATTTCAGTTAAAATTTTATTTGATCACAATTTTACTTTCGATGGCATACAAAGTCAGAGTAAGATTAGGTTAAAATTAATTAGATTATAGCGATATATTTAATTAATTAAACAAAAGATAAATGGTCAATTTGACATATATATATACATAACTCTGCGACCAGAAGCATTCTCTATAAAGATTCGCCTTCCAGTTTCCAGTTCCCAATTCAATTCTTTCTCCACCCGCCGGAATTCAGACTTTCAGACAGGCGAGCGAGGCGGCGAGTGGGGAGTAATGGCGATTAAAACCGGCAACGAACCGAAGAAGATGAACAAGGGAAGCAAATTGAGGGAGCTGGTAAAGGCCTCCGGGCGGCTACTCTCGAGGGTCCGTGACTTCTACATCCGTAGCCTGACGGAGTGCTCGAACCACCTGGACTACGGCATGGCGCTGACCGGGCCCGCCGGTCAGCTCCCTACTCATCTGCCCAAGAGTTACAGCGTGGGGTCCACCGCTTCCAGCCATGGTGGCGACGACTACAGCGAACTTCTGAGGGCCGCCTCCACCAGAAGCCTCAGCAAGAAGATCGAACCGGACCTTCAAGCCGCGAGGAAATCGCCGATGGCCGGACCCAACAACGTGCCGAGGAGCCAAAGCGTGGGGATTGGAAGAATAGACGAAGAGAAGACGTACGAGTTCGAAGAGGATTTCAAGCCGAGTAATTCCGATGCGTACCCGAGGAGCAGAAGCTACGCTGTTCATAGAAGAAGATCGCGGGCCTATTAAACTTTTAAGTTTAAACCCTCCTTTTCCAGATTTGGCATTATAATTATGGTCATTTTGTGGTGGAATTTTATTCCATAGTCTCGTGAAACGATAATCAAAACTATAGAAACTACTCTTTTTCATTTTGATGAATTTGTTTGTATTGTATGTATATATTTTAAATGTAACTTTTTTTTTTCTAATTAATGTCAACGAGGAAGTCGAAATTAGATGGAAGGAAGAGGGTTGAAATTGGGAAGTGCCGGCCGGCCGATTGCTTATTTTTTATCTCCGATCGTAACGCTCATCATCTATGACAACCAATTGGGGATGAAGTATGAATTTTGAACGATTATAAAATGGATCAGTAGACGAAGCCTTTAAATCCCATCTTGGATTTTAATAATGCCTTACCAACGATAAAAGAAAACGAAAAAGTCTAACAACATATTATGGGTGCGTTAATTCGATTTGAGCATGGATAAATATTTACTACTATTACATAGCTCGATCCCACCCTATAGTTTTGAACCAAAAACAAGAACCGATATTGAATTTGCAATTGATTCTAATATTGGGAAATGTGATAACTACTTTTTATTTACAGTTTTCTAAAGGTAATTTTTTCTCATCAATACCACAAATGAAGGGGGAGGATTTGAACCGCCAACTTCAATAAAAAGACTAGATGTCAATCATTAGAAAGTGACATATGAATTTAGAGAGACGGAGAAAAAGATGAGAGAGAAAAGTTAGAAAGTGAGAGATGTGGGAGGTGATTTCTCACCGGCCACGTGTACATATGATATACTCAACAGTGATGAGTTCATTACGAGCTTGTACACATGCTTCTAGAGCTACTCGATTAGCTACGGCACTAGGTGCATTACCCCAAGGGTGCCCTAAAGTTCCTCCGCCGAATTGTAGTACAAAATCATCTCCAAAAATCTCGGTCAGAGCAGGCATATGCCAAATGTGAATACCAACCCAATCTTGAGTGAAATAAATACCGCGACTTCGATCTTTTTCAACATACTCATCACGAAGTAAATCAACAAAGCCTAAAGTGATGTCTCTTTCCCCTTCAATGACTCACACAAGAGAAACTGAACTATTGGAGAAGGTCGCGACCCATGTTCTATGCCAAATCGACCTTAGTCTCACAACTCGGCCCACCTCGACCGCCTAAGATATTAATCGAGCCGATCACAAACTCATACCTCGGACGCCTAAATTATTAGTCGAGTCGACCTATGCTTACTTCTACTGGCACAAACCTCTAACAGAATCCACGAGAACACGCCATGATTCTTGGGCTGTCGAAGAGCGGTTGGAGGGTTTTCAGAAGTTCTGTCGGAAACTAATTAGAGACTTCTCGCCTCATTTTTCAGTACATAAAACTATATTCTCTATCGAGTATAAATCAGTCAATTATTGACTTAGATGTCGACTTCAGAGTGTTTATTCTTTTTCGTTGGTCTCTTACTTGCATTCGCTCCAACTCGTACTTGGTCAAATTCTTGATCAAAGATATGTTAGGGAGAGAATATTAGTTAGAAAATGAAATGAAATATTATAGATAGAAAGTTTAGAAGAGAGAGAGAGAGAAAATTTTTAAGAAGAGGAAAGTTGGAGAGAAAATGAGAAATTTTAGAGAGAGTAAATACTTTTTTTTTTTTTTTAATTTTATTCATAGCGGAGGTTACGAAGCGAGGAAAAAGACGAGAAATTGGGTGGAAAGATAAAGAGATAACACATGCTCCCTAATTTGCTCAGAAGCTTCCACTATGCATTGATTCTGTTACGTTTACCCAAAATAATTAATGAATATAATCATGTATCACATTTAATTTCAAACGGATTGCTAGAGTTGGCATGGCATGGGCGGTAACTGTTTCTGTTCCGATATCACACCAACACAAAGGAGCATCTAGAAAGCTTGAGTCAAAAAATCACCATTACGCCAACCTTCAATTCCTTTTCTTTCATGCTAATTAATAAGCTGCACACTTTTTTTCCCAGACAATTCTTTGAGCTTACAGATTGTTATTCAAGTATTTAAACTCCAACAATGTCACTAAACACATTCTAAATTAATAATTTTTCTAGAAGTGTTCCGATTAAAAGTGGTTGTATTTACAAATTACCTTTTTCAAAATTCATTTTAAACCCAGTAGAGTGTTGGAAAAAAAGAGATAAATTAAAAAGAGAGAAAGAAAAGTTATAATAAAAGAAAATATTTAGAGAGAAAAATAAACTAGAGAGATGTAAAGAAAAGTTAGAAGCAGAAAATTTTATTTTAGTGAATGGAAGATATGTCATAGAGTCAAAGAGTGATAAAAGTTCGAAAACATATTTGAAGTTTTAGATTGTGAAAAATGAGGGAGAAATAGATTTGTTGAAGAGAAACATGTTAAAGAAAAGAAAAATAAAATAAAATGTTAGAAGGAAGTTATGTGAGATTTCGAAAAAAAAAACCCTTGCAATATCAAAACTGATTTTTAAAAATTAAAAACAAAATAAAAGGAAAAAACCCGAAATCGTACCGTAATTTTAAGTTTTATTTTTAAATTTTAAGGACTTATAATTTATTTATTTTGTAGTATTTTTTTATGTTTTAGATTAAAAACCAAATTTATTGTTTTTTTTAAATGCAGTTTTTAAATTTAAAGTATTGGTCAATTAATTTCGTTTTAAAATATTAAAAAAATAAAGTAATTATCAAATGAATGCCTACCAAAAGCATCAACCTGGAAAATTGCGTTTATGTAGATATAAAAAGAAGATAAGATAAAAGAATCAATAAAAGATCTTATATATCATTAGCTAAATTAAAAGCTAAGAAAATACATAAATAGTGTTTTTATTATTTATTTATTTATTTTTAAGATTTGGATGCTGAGAAATATGTATAAAATCCTCCTAATTTAGATATCAGTTCCATTGACTTGGATTTTGTGTCTAATCGGGCTGTTTGATTCAAAGAATTAAAAAAATCCATATTTAATTTTACTCCCTTTGACAATTTGACTCGAAGATATTATATATTAAATATAATTTTGGCCACTTTCACGAACTTGAGGGATTGAATTATTCTTTCAACTTAAAGAAATGTTGGTTATAATAATTTAAGATTTCTTATGAACTGACGCCATCAAAATTATGTTGCATCTAAGTTTCCACTTTTGAAAATATTACATACTCCTCCCAAGAAAGAAAAAAAAAAAGCTCTCAAATATTTAGGAACTTTCCATCCAACAAGCATCATTTGAAAATTTTTCTAAGAATGGTCTTTGATCTTTGAAGTCTTGAGTTCAAGTCGGGACATAAAAGTCAAAAGATCGTTGACTCTGGGATAATTAAAAAAAATGTCAACTATTAAATTTTCTCCCAAGAAAATTTACTATTTCCATGAATCAATGTCCAACATATACCTATGTATGCATAGGTATACACAAAATTCGCTAAGATCGCTTCCAAAATAAAATCCAGATCAATTTTGAATAATGCATCCAATATTAAAAAGTTTTCAGCCTGCCACATTTTAGCAACTACATTTAATAATTTTATTTTTCTATTGATGGGATTCACGCATAGAATGACAAATTTCATAATATATTTTTTTTAAAGTTCACATCAAACTTACTCACCTGACTCATCTTTATTTTTAGGGAAATTCTACGGAGAAGTATACGAGTAGCGTCTCTGATATCACAATTTTAAAATTGTCCATACTTCACCTTAGAGTGTCTCTAAAACTCAAAAGGGCTAAGATTAATTAAGAGAGAATGAGTTCAAACCTCCTACATTAAGAATTAGTAATTTAACATTAGAAACAACTTATCCATCGACCACTTCTTAGAAATGGTTGAGAATCCCCAATCTCAAATACGCGAGAAATGATTTTTATATTCATTACGAATGATTTGAAGTTATATTTTTAGGTATATACTACATATACTTTGTAATGTTAAATAATATTTCTAGTCGGTATATTTTCGATATTTATTATGAATGATACGAAATTACTTATATTGAGTATGTATATGCTACCTAAAGTATATAATATTATATAATATTTTACCTTTGTAAGGTTAAACTTTGAAGTTATTGATATCATAGCATATACTTTGTTTTAATTTACTAAGAACATCAAGAAAACTAATGTTCCTTGTCACCGGTGAAAATGTTGAGATACTAGGTGCCGCTAAAAAATAAACGTTGTTGTATTATTGTTTGAGAAAATTAATCAAATGCAAGAAAGCTAGTAGCAGAAACGATGAACAATTGAAAAAATAACAAATGATATAATGCAAATAAAATACATAATCAGGAGAAAACAATAGTTTGAGAAAGTAAACCACTACATGAATAAAAGCAGAGTCGCCCAAAACTGAAAGAGAATAAAGTGGGAGGATAATTTCACCCATAATTTTGGTATCCCAACACATAAGTATAATTAAATTGAAAACTTTTTTTATTCGTTAAATTCATTAATTAAAATATATGCCTTAATAAACGACCATTACTATATTATAAAAGAATCAATTGGAAAAAGAAAAATGTAACGGAAGAAATTAATTGGGAGTATTTTGAGAACAAAAGAGTATTTTAATGGTGTAAATCATTTCTATTCCAGTGGTGACATGGGCCTTATCTGAATCCCTCTGAGAATGAACCCACAATTCCGACAACGGTCATCGAATTTCTTCATACGAAAAACAATTGGGCGATTGTTAAAGATTTGGGCCATTTCAATTTCCAACCATCCATCCCCTCTTTTTTGAGGATTCCCTTTGGGAGCAGGGTGTAATTGCACCAGCCTGTTATTGCCTTCCTCAAACTTAGTCCTTATTAGAAGACGTCTGCAACCACAACTTTTGTTTACTATAAGCTTGAACACAAGATAAGCTGCATAATTGGTTCTCGGACTTAAATTTCTGCCCTCTATCTTTCCTTTCACTTTAAACCATGGTTCGATGTACAAATCACCCACTTGGAAAAACCTGGAATTAGGGACAGATTCCCATGTCCAACTTGACAATCTACACTCCATAATATGTAGATCTCTTGCTGCTATCATAATATATTGTCTCCCACTCTCTTTCTCCAACGCAATAATCTATTCAATCGCAATAATATCAACAAATTTTCAAATGCTTAAATTTCTAGTTAAGGAAAATATAAAAGTACATAAAGGGTATAGAAATTCATTTGAGGTGTGAATTAGTATTTTTTTTAAAACTATTTCTGTTAAAAAAAAAAAAGACGGTGATATCAAACCTACATATTAAAAAATTATGTCTCATAAAAAACTACATATTATGAATTAGGGGAAAAAAGTAGTATGCCGATGGTCCAGCCATAACATCCTTTAGTATTTTTTTTTTAATATTAACAATCGGACTGAAAATTTCTTGTTACATTTTCTAATTTGTCAAAATATAATTATAAATATTATTCTAGAGTCATGCAATTCCAATTTGTTTCAAAAAAATATATATTATTTATCATTATTGAATTTTGTAGTCCTGCCATTCTATTTTTGAGTTAATATAGAAACGGGTATATTACCAAATGTCAAAGTCTTTAAATCGACGTCAAAAATCAAAATCTAGTTGAAAAAATTACCGAGTTTCCAGAGTGGATGCGAAGAGGATGATCGCAGAGATGGAAGTAGAGAGCCTTCTCAGACAAGGAATTCAGAAGCGAAGAAGATGATGAAGATGGCGCCTGAGCAATAATCTCACGGTAATCCGCCGGCAAAAAAGTCTTCCACAGAGTGTTGGACTCGGCCGCTGATCGGAACGCCGACGAGACCGCCGCCGAACTGCAGATATCCTTCGGCGAAGTGAAGGCCATAATGCGAGAGATGCAGTCCGCCGGTAGTCTGTCCATGTCTGATTTGGTTTGATTTTCCACTATCTTTCGTTGAGAATTAAAAAATGCGTTGAATTCTCTTTTTATCTTACTCGGAATGAAAAGATTTTAAACGAAAGTAATTAAATTTTATAGTTGGGTACTTGGTTAATTTTGGGAGGATACAGAAAAGTGAGAAAATAACTGGTAGTATTTTACTAAATTGTTCGAATTTTGATACCAACTTAATAACTTATTTATAGTATTGTAATCTCTAATCATACTTCAAATAGGAAATCTTAATCCTATTTTAAATAGGAAATTTCATCCAATTAACATAATATACACTGACCAGGAAAAAAATGGATAATCAATTCCTAATTAAATCTCATCAATTCCTAATTAAATCTTAAGAGATGTGAATTATAATTCAAACTAGGTAATCTAAACACTATCTTAATTCAAATAGCATTATCTAATAATAATTCAATAAAATATTTTAAAAATTTAATGAGTTTATAGTTTATTTATTTCACCATTTTCTAAATAAATTAATATTTATGTTCAAAAATGAAAATTAATCCTGAGTTAAAAAATTTCTTGAAATTTTAATAAATTTAAAAACAATATAATTTTGGAAATCTCTTAAATTGACTTTTTGAAATAAATACAAATGTCACGTCATTTAAATAAATAGTTATTCACTTAGTCTCTCGAACTTCTACTATAGCTAATGAGACTAATTGAAGTTTGACTTCAGATAATTTTTAGAAACCTATGTTTAGGAATCAAAAATATATTTTACTCCATATATATAAATTTTTTTAAAAAATTCCATTCTATTTAAATTTTGGTAATTTCTATTTTAACAAATATGAAATGTGATAAGGGCATTTAGACCAATTACCCAATTTTGATGTGAAGGGATTTTGAATAGGCAATTTAGCACAAATACCCTCCAAACGCGAGCAGGGGTGTTTCTTCGAGTTGGCAAAACCCTGAACCCTAACCCTAACGCTCTGTTCCTACTTCCTTCTGTAAACAAGCAATTACCAGCATCGGCTGTCACCATGGCGGAGGTGAAGCTCTCGGAGAGCCGTGATCTAACGCGAATTGAGCGCATTGGGGCGCACTCCCACATCCGTGGCCTCGGTCTCGATTCCTCCCTTGAACCACGAGCCGTCTCCGAGGGGATGGTTGGCCAAACCGCCGCTCGTAAGGCCGCTGGGGTCATTCTTCAGATGATCAAGGAAGGAAAAATTGCCGGTCGGGCTGTTCTCCTCGCTGGTCAGCCAGGTACTGGCAAGACTGCTATTGCAATGGGCATGGCTAAGTCCCTTGGCCTTGAAACTCCTTTTGCAATGATTGCCGGCAGCGAGCTCTTTTCCCTGGAAATGTCCAAAACCGAAGCATTGATGCAGGCATTTCGCAAAGCTATTGGCGTCCGAATTAAGGAAGAAACTGAGATAATTGAAGGGGAGGTCGTTGAGGTTCAAATTGACAGACCAGCGGTTTCCGGGGCAGCGTCGAAGACCGGGAAGCTTACTCTGAAAACGACGGACATGGAGACGGTATATGATTTGGGGGCAAAGATGATTGAAGCATTGGGAAAGGAGAAGGTGCAAAGCGGCGATGTAATTGCCATCGACAAGGCATCGGGGAAAATTACTAAGCTAGGAAGGTCATTCTCTAGGTCCAGGGATTACGACGCAATGGGCCCTCAGACAAAGTTTGTGCAATGCCCCGACGGCGAATTGCAAAAGCGGAAGGAGGTTGTACATTGTGTTACACTCCATGAGATTGATGTTATCAATAGCAGGTTTTTCTACTCTCTTTTAGCTTTTTGAACCCCTTTTATCGAGTCGTGGGTCTTGAAATCGTGTAGCTGGGAGGGAAATTGATACGTCTCTTATAGTAATTGGTGTCTGCAAATGATATGCCCTTATACTGTTAGGATTGGAATATTTTGCAAGGTTTAGTTAGTTTACAGTAAGAAGTAATTGAGAAATGGGATTATAGTATCAAATGCCCTTTCATGCTTCATGGAATTTTTGTTTGTTGATTGTTACTGAGAGCTGTCAATATAACTTCCAATGCAACGGGGCGGCAAATAGCAATGCTTTATTCTTCAACGATAACTTATATATCGCAGCCGGATGGTTTTTCCATTAAGGTTTGACTTTATTTCATTTTATTTTCTTCTCCAAGAGGGGGTTAAGACTAAATTAACAAAACTTTAAACTACAACTCAGGTGCTTCAGCTGCTGCATCTTATACTTTGTATTTGTTGCAGATTTGGTTCTGCTTTTCACTTATCAAATTGACTTAATTCTGTATTTTTTAGAATGTCTGATGTCTTGTCTCTGATTCTTTATAATTTGGCTGTCATGCAATGTGTTGTATACACCAGTTTATGGGGTTTACCCGGTTGTTCTGATTTGTGTTTCCACAAAATCTGCTTCTTGCTCTTCTTGACCAACTTCCCTCAGCACATCCAGCTTGAGCTTAGATAAGATAGACCTATTAATGTTTCCAGTCACTACCACTGATCGTAATGCAGTTTGTTCTGTTATTTTTCCCTTCCTCAATTTGTGCTTTCAAGGAGAGTTGAGGGATTCAATTAATGATCTCTGTTTCATGAGACATAGTGTGGGGCGGTATAACTATATCATTTCATATGCTGTGAACTCTTGCCACGACTATATGCATAATGCATGTCTAGCCTGTTGATCTTTTCCCCTCTTTATTGATTTTCCAAGAATGGGAGGAATTGAATTACTGACCTCTGTTCTGTAAGACCCTTTTTTTCAGTACAATATATGTGGGGTGGAGATTTCAACCTCCAAGGAATGAATAGATACTAGATGCCTCAACCATTAAGTTAAACTCATGTTGGCTTGTAAGACCAATTTGTGTGTGACTGCTTACCTCTACTCAAGCATAATATGTTTTTCGCTACTCGAGGAAAATAATTCAAAACACTATTTTCAATGCAATGAAGAACTAATATGTTTCTTTAGTTCTAAAACTTTATATCTTTTTTTCTTTTTGAATAATACGACTTTATATCATTGGTCGTGACTTTAAGTAGGCTTTCCTGATTATTCTCTCTTGTTAAGTATGCAACTTGGCTCAGCTATAAGTTCATTTTTGCCTTTGGGTTTCCTGAGAGTTATGTTCTCGTGTTATTGGCCTTCTCTCTCCAGAACACAAGGTTTTTTAGCTCTATTCACTGGTGATACTGGAGAAATTCGAGCTGAAGTAAGGGAACAAATTGATACCAAAGTGGCTGAGTGGAGGGAAGAAGGCAAGGCCGAGATAGTTCCAGGTGTCCTCTTTATTGATGAGGTCCATATGCTTGATATAGAGTGCTTCTCTTTCCTTAACCGTGCTTTGGAGAATGAGATGGCTCCAATATTAGTTGTTGCTACAAATAGAGGGATTACTACAATCCGGGGAACAAATTACAAATCCCCACATGGAATTCCTATTGATCTTCTTGATCGCCTACTTATAATTTCTACTCAACCTTATACGGAGGATGAAATACGGAAGATTTTAGATATCAGATGTCAGGAGGAAGATGTGGAAATGTCTGAAGAGGCGAAGAGACTATTGACCACAATTGGTGTAGAAACATCACTAAGATATGCCATCCATTTAATCACAGCTGCTGCATTGGCATGTCAGAAACGAAAGGGGAAGGTTGTGGAGATGGAGGACATAAATCGTGTCTACCATCTCTTCTTAGATGTGAAGAGATCAACTCAGTACTTGATGGAGTATCAGAATCAATACATGTTCAACGAATTGGGAGATGCTGAAGAAGATGATTCTAATGCTATGAACACTTGACTGGCACTGGCAGCTTGATTTTTTTGTAGAAGCATTTTGCAAGGCTAAACTGAGGTGTCCTGTAGTTACTGGGAGTGGTGAAAAACCTGCAGTTTATTACCTAGTTATTATTTATATCTTGCTTCGCCACTAGTGTAAGATGTATATCTAATCTTGTTGCTTGATGATGTTGCTTTCATTCTGTGTATCATGGTTCTGTTAGACTGTTTAGTATGTTATAGATATTTCTTTTTATTTAACCCTTGTTTGATATGATTTCTCAGAAGAAGAGTTCGTGAGTTTATGGATTGGAAAGAAGTGCTCCGATTATTATTGTCGTTACTTCGGCTTGGTTGTCAAAAGTTAAGTAACAAGCTTTCCAGCTTAGTTCTTTTTCTTTTCTTGTGTTGAGTTCAACGCAACAATTGTGGACGGGGCATAGAACATTGACCCTACGAATGGTAATAAAGTCTTTATTCACTTGAGCTATATTTAGATGGGTATTTACGGCTTAATTAGACCAAACCTGAAATACTTGATAAATTTAATATTCAAAATATTTCGGTTTAAGATACTGTCTTACATTTTTCTTCATGCCTATTTCTCGGGAATCCCTCTCCAACTCCTGTTTTCTTCGCTTCTGGACGAGATCAAATTCTGTGTTCAATCTCTCAAAGCCATCATTGTTCAATCTCTTGATCTCCGTCCTCCTTTTTCTTTCCTTTTTTTTTTTGAGTGAAGAATCTGTGGTTTCTGGTTGTACAATATTGGTAGTCCAAATTTAAAAAATATCCCAAAATTTCAATAACAAATGGGAATAAATGTTACTGAATTCTTACATTTATACCAGACTTTATTGGACAGTTGTCTTCAATTAGGAGGGCCAGAGCATTTATGTCCTCCCATACATTTACAATAGTAACCGACTGACCAGACTGAAATCAAGTTATTACATGGCGGTAGGGCATCTCTCTCTCCTTTTTCTTTAAGATAATTTTAGATTTTTTTAAAATTAATTTTATCTCTTTCCAAACATGATCATTCTGGAAGAGTGGTTTTGACAATGGTAAAAAGGACTTTAACCATGTCAAAATTACTCTCAATTATATCATTAAACTCAAATATAATTTGATTAAATTGAAATTCATTATTGATTATAGTACGGGCTCATGACACATAAAGCTAAAATTAAGTTCTTTTCCCTCAGATATCTAATAAAACAACTCAATATTATATCTAATTGACATCATATCAAATCAAATCCTTATAAAATACAAACAGTTTCTCGAGACGATGGAGAATCAGAAAAGTCAACGCACATTCCAAACACTCCCCACAAAGATATGGCGAGGCTCAGGTTTAATACAAAGGTCAATACTACTGGAACTAAAGTTCCTTACTTTTTATTATTTATCTTTACCCTTTTATTTTATTTTTTTGTCTTCTTTGGATGCATGTAACGGGTAATTCCTGTTTCCAAGGTCTAGATACTACATGTTACCGACATGTCGACACTGATCCGAATTAAGGTAATCCAATCGTCTTGTCGTAATTGAAATGCGATAATATAAATTTTTTTTTTTAATGTCTCAAATTCAAGTAAAGAAGAGCCAGTCAAGACAATCTCGCATGCACCACCCGACAACATGATGCTTCCATTATACAAAAGTTGGGTAATGTAAGAAAATATTATCCTTCAATCATTTTTTCTTCAGAAAAAAAAAAAGGAAAGAAAAAGGAGGAAATTATCCTTCAATCATGCCATCAGTTTATTCGGACCTTCAAAATCAAATTCCATTGCGACCGACTTTTCACAAGCATCGGCACAACCGCTGGGGAAGCAAGCTAAAGTTTTCAAAAAGCTTAATTTAGAAAATCGTGTTTTCCCTTTACACTCGGATTGATGACTTTAATTACCAATAACAAATTGCCATACAAGGGTTATTTAATTAATACACGTTACCCTTTTTGTCCCATCCCTCGAACACAACAGGTTTAACGTTTCCAATAATAGTGTCAAATCTCATCTCCATTTTAATTTTCCTTTTCCCTCTTCATATGATTAACGATTCAAATAATTCAAACCATCAATTTATAGTCTGTATGGATTTGCCAAACGGTCAAAAATATATAGTATTTATTTCTTTTGCCATTTCGAAATTGGTTGTGTATTGGGTTTTGAGATTGCTCATAAACCCAAAGGAAAAAAAAAATGCTCAAGTTTCTATAATTCATTTTTCTATACAACCCAAACATAGGGGTTTTTTGAAATTTTGTGGATAAATTTAAAATAAATGAGAAAAAACGGGTGTATACGGAATAATTTGGAGTTTTAGGGTGTTGCGTCTGTTAAAGAGACGCAACTAGATGGATTTTAATGAGCGTCCCTTCAAGAGACGCATCTGTCACAACCAAACGGAAAGTAGAACGTCGTTCAAGATTTTTTTAAAATAATTATTTTATTAATTCACATTAATATACCTACTTTTTTTAGTATTTTAAGTTGAGATTTTATTATTTTATATTAATAAATAGATGAATCAAATACGGTTACTTTTTAAGATTTTTTTTTACAATAGGTTGGTTACTTTTTAAGATTTTTTTTTACAATAAAGATTTTATTATTTTATATTAATATAACTATTTTGTATTTTAATTAGGTTAATAATTAACATCTTTTCTAGTAAAATCTAAATTAAAATTTCAATCACTTATCTAAATTTTTAAATTTTCTTCTAAATATGTTTCATAAACACAAACTTGGAAATTTATAAAAATAAATACATAGATTTAAAATAAGTCATTGTTCTTTGGTCAGGTTTGGTAGTTTTAGTTTTTATAGTTTAATAGTATGAATTTTTTGTTGTACTATTTTTTTTAAAATAAATTTACTCTAGGCATGATTTGGTAGATTTCTTAATATTTAAAATGTTTTTGAGGATGTCTAATGTCATAAATTTATATTTTTTTTTTTCGAAAATAAATCCACACTATTAAAGATAAATATTTTATTATACATATTTCAAATATAATGTTTAAATTTAGAGATTTTAGAAAGTTTTAGAGGATTTTAGAGGACTAGAATTATTGTCTCTTTAAAAGTTTGTGGCCGTTTATGAATTTTGATTAATATAGTTAATGAGTTAAATCAATTAACCTTGGGGTTTTTTATCTGTAGGTCGATTAGGTTCCACGTAAGGGATAAAACAAGGATAAAAAATTTGAAATGTTTCAATTATATACGAGGGAAGGTTTATAATGATATATTATATATAGTTTATTTTAAATAAAGATTAAAAAATTAGACTATATTGTAATGGGAGAATTATTAAAAATAAATCTTAATTTTTGTCTATGAATTTTTAGGTTCGTTTTATTGTGATCAATGAAATTTCAAGATATGTATTTTCATTTTAACTATGTATTTATTTTTGTGAATTTCCAGGTTTATATTTATCAAGTATATTTAATAGAAAATTTAAAAATTTAGTTAAGTTATGAAATTTTAATTTAGATTTTACTAGAAAAAACGTTAATTATTAAAATATTTATTGTAAAAAAAAATGTTAAAAAAGTAACCATATGACCTATTTATTAATATAAATAGTAAAATCTCAACTTAAAATACTAAAAAAGAGTAGGTATATTAATGTAATTTAATAAAAAAATTATTTTTAAAAAAATTGAACCACGTTCTAGGAAAGAAAAACGGATCGTTTTCTTTTCGTTTTGATACGATAGATGTGTCTCTTTGACAAACGCAACACCCTTAAACTCCAAATTTTTTAGTATACACCCGTTTTTTCTCATTTATTTTAAATTTACCCACAAAATTTCAAAAAACCCTAAACATAGCTAAACAAATGCAAGACTCCAGCACAAGTTCATTAAAACTCCTAACCAAACACCACTTGTGGGTTTAACTTTAAACCCAGAAAATGAAGGAAGATACTTTTCAAAAAGCCACTGAAATGGGTACTATTCCAGCAAGATTACCCTTTTCTCTGAATCTGACATAGCTTCAGCTCTAATATTCTTTAATTTCGCAGATAAAGATGACTCCAAATTTGACTCGATCCCACTTGCCATCTAAAAAAACCCCACCTTCCCAATGTTACTAGATCAAGACAACGCAATTATATTAAAAACTGTGTAGTCCAAATCAGAGCCAATATCCTAACCTTTTTTTTCTTTTGTTTGTAATCTAGGCCGGGTAATCATAAGGAATTTCAGAGACGGAGGAATCCACTGCATCCGGGTGCACGAAACCAAACTTCCGAAGCACCTGATTATCAGCAAAATTCAAAGCCTCACGCATCCCATCCCAGCAGGATCCACCGGAATACATCTGATTGTGATCCCCACTGCAGGGCTGGCAGCCTGTGAAGTGGGTGATAAAAGGTCTCCTCCAACTCCCTTTTCCATTTCCTGCACCTCTCAAATACTCCTCTCTAAACGCACCGTATTGCTCGCTCACCTTCTCCGCGTGCCGCCGCCGCAGCTCCCTCGCCCCTCTCTCCATCTCCGCGTACCGCCGGGTGATGTTATCAAAAGTTGGGACGATCTCCTGCCAATACCCTTCGAAATAGTACTCCCCCTCCAAGTAAATCTTGTCCGCCCATTTGTCCTTCTCCTTGTAGAGGAGATAAATCAGGCCCGTCTGATCGTCAGAGTCCGGGTACAGCTTGTCCGGGATCGTTGATTTGAGGACCTGGCCCCACTTCTGGTAGTCCGGGGACTGTGGGCCCATGCTGGCCCACACGTTCATGAAGTCCATGGACCACTGGCAGTTTCTGATGAGAAACACGCCGGCGTTGAGTCCCGTCCAGCTTCTCTGATCGTAAATCAGGTGGGCCCACCCGTGGACGATAAGGTTGTGGTTTTTGTACCGCTCGAGTGGGAGCTTGAATTCCATGTCGGTGAACAACGCGTCCGAGTCGACCCACCAGATCCACTCGGCCTCCGGGTGGGCTACCATCGCGGCTCGAACCACCGGAAGCTTCGCCCAGAAGGAGAACATTTTGGGCTGGAGCAGCGCGTTATTGTAGAAGATGTCGTAGCCGTGGATTCGGCAGTAGTCGACCTTGTTCTTGAAGAATCTTAGAAGCAGGTGGTCGCCGATCGGGTTCCGGCAGGGCGCGGGCTGAGACGCCGTCAAAAGAAGCACCCGCTCCCCGGCGAAGGACGGATGCCGCTTCAGCCACTCGCGCCGCTTCTCGTCCCAGTTCTTCATCGGCTTCTCTATGGAGTAGCTGAGCTTGGGGTCGTCGTAGAAGGTGATATCGGGTGGGTCGTAGGCCAGAGAATCGCCATCGTGGCAATTTCGTGAAGCGGCGGCATCTGGGGGAGAGTCAATGGCGTTGAATCGGGTATTTAAGGAGTCAAAACTAGTGGCGGAAGGGGCAGCAAAGGACCAAACGGTCCAGACGAGGAGGAGAGCGAGCAAGGCGCCGCCGAGGAAGAGGAAGCCGTCGGCGAGACAGGCGGATGCCTTGTGGCGTAAGGTGGGTTTGGCCATGGGAGTGGAAGAGGTCTGAAAGTGTGAGAAGTCGGGAGAAACCATCCCCGTTTATAAAATTAAAGGGGAGTGGTGATGTGAGTGATCAGTGTTAGAGTGAGAGAGTGTCTGAGCTCACACTTGAGGAGGGAGAAGAAGGAGAGGTTAATGGCTGGCGTTAAAAACTGTGAGATTAAGTTTAGAGAGAGAGAGAGAGTGTGAAGAAGAGAAAATTGTTGGTTGTGGAAGAGGAAAGAAAGCGTGGGTTTAGGAATTAGGAGGGAGCGGTGGAAAATAGGAAGAGTTTGATTGATGAAAAGAAGGGCGTGAAAAGCGTCACAAGTGGCCGCCCCGCTGGGCCTCTCCTGTTTAAAGCCTAACCTTAACTAACGGGGTCTTCCTCCGTCCCTCTCACTTTGACTCACCCAAAACTTCCTTTTTATTCCAAGCTTTTTTTTTCGGATGCCAAAAGAAATATATATAGAGAGAGAGAGAGCGCTAATGGCAAACATACCAATCTTTTTTTAATTTATAAGTATAGCAAAATAATAATAATCATCATCATCGTAAGGTTCAATCTAAATTAAAAAAATACAAAAATTGGTAACCGCTCAAATTAGCAGTTTTTTTTAAAGAATTCTTACATTTGTATATGTGATATCTGTTTTAAAAAGAAATAAGATCATTATGGTTTACATCTGGATAGAGGTGATCACATATCACCATCACAATCCATATGGAAAAATAATTGTTTCAAAAGACATATAAATAATAAAAAATCTAATATCTAATATCATGCATAATAGTTATATCAATGATATTATAATATACTTGATATTTTGTATATAATTTATAATTTGATATATCAATTATAAACTTGTAATGTTGTTTAAGTCAAAATCTTCCATCCGAAAAAAATTTATCAGCGACATACTTAATAGAAAATATATAATTCATATATTTAATATACTTATATATTTCATAGTATGTATTTTAACTTTCGAAAATAACAGGGATGAATTTGGAATATTTGTAAAATTGAAAAGTTATTGCTATATTTGTAAACATAGCAATGACATATGTTAAAAATATCTTTTTTCTTTTGTCTAGAAAGATTAGGATAAAGTGAGAGGGAATAGATTCAATGGTCATCTACTTATAAATTAATTCATATATGTTTCGAGACATCAAATTTTGTAGGGTCCAGGAGTTTCGTGAGATTAGTTCAAGTGTGCATAAATTGAGTTGATTACGTACTTACCGATATCAATAAATTAAAAGAAAAAAAAAACCCCTTTTTTCTTGCTGTTTAAAAATTACCGACACGTTTAAATCATTTGGAATTTTCTTAAACTATACTCTATATTTTTACTGTATTTTTCTTTCTTAAATATTAAAATATTTCAATTATATTCTAATGAATTTTTAGTCCCTATTATTAACGTTAATGGAATTAGAATACTGACAAAGTGGTACTTTCCTTTTTTGTTTATCAAACAAAATGGTACAATATGAATGATGTAGTATAATATAATAGCCAACAAATTGAAAATTTTGAAAAATAATTCATAAGTTTTTCTAGCCTTGTGCAACACATCAAATTACTTTCTTGACAACATTTTGAAATCTCGCTCTTGCTTTTCTACTTTTCTCTCGCTCGTCACGCTCTTCTCTTTCACTCTTGCTCTCGCTCATTTTAGTTCGTTCTCTCCTTCATTCACATCCTGTATAATTGATTCATTCATTCTCTTCTTTGTTTATACTTTATAATGAGGAATTTCAAGCTCCAACCACCTTCTGATGCTAATTTTGGTAGACATCTTCCATAATCGATTCATTCATTCCCCCCTTTATTTATGCTATATAATGAGGAATCTCAAGCTCCAGTCACCTTCTGGTGCTAATTTTGGTATAACATCGTATAAAATTTTGGAGATTTCACAAGTTCTAAATTTGGATCTAATTCATTAATAAGTCGAGTTAAAAAACATAGAGTATCTGCAAGCAAGCTATTCAAAATTTTCAACTTCATGAAAATAAATTTGACTAACTAAAAAAATCTTTTGATTCTCTTTCAAACGAAGTTTGGCAATGATTCTCCAACATTTTCTTCCATGGTAAAAATGTAATATCTCGTAGTTGCTGATGTTAGTAAAGGTTATATAGAAGTTTTATTCATATTTTGAATAAAACAGTTCGTCTTAAAATTTTAGGTCCGCCCATTTAAAAAAAGGTTATATTTTAGCCCTAATTTCAACCCATAACTCTTCATCAATCTTAAATTTATTTAGGCTTTCATGAAAAATAATCAGTTATTGAATAAGTTAAAATTATTTAGTAAAGGTAGCATGCAGAAATAACATCTAAAATTGAAAAACAAAAATTTCAATACAAACTGCCAGAAAAGAATGTCCAAAAACTAAATAAAGCCAATAAATTTCAACCAAAAATTAAATGATAGTTGCTGACGATGTCTAGGAAAAACGATAAATAAATCCAATAATGATTTTTGCTGAAAAATGAATAAACAATAATAAATTTTGCTGAGATAATTCAGGAAACGTGAAAAGTAAAAATTCGCAACAAATTGGGAAAAATTAGGAATTCTTTTTTTTTCTCCAAACGGAAAAATAAGGAATTACTAGAATTGAATAGAAAAATAGGGTATATAGATGGACCACGGATAATTGATTGAAAACTTTCTTTATTTGTTTAATTGAATAGAAAAATATAAATATTTATCTTAAATGACTACTGATTTACTGGGAGAGAATAAATTAATAAAAAAATTCAATAAATGTAATAGGAGAGTATTTTTTTAGTCAAAGACTCAACCTTTAAGGTTGGAAAGACAAGAGTATAAATAATTAGATATTTGAATATACGTGAAATATGGATTCTAAAATAGTCCTCTAGAGAGAATTTTCCTATTTTATTATTTATTTGTAATTTATCCATTTGACTGTCGCCCCTTGATATTTTATCAACCAATTTTTGTTTATCTAAGGTTGGACGGATGTTAATGATAGAAATTAAAGATAAAAGTTTGATTCAAATTTAACAATGTCTGTAACTAATATCCAACCACCAAAACCAAATATATAAGGTGTGTGTGTGTTTTTTTTTTTTTTTGAAAGAGATATACAAAGTACCTTCGAATCTTTTATTAAACTATAATTGAGTTTCGCTGAATTTGAAAATGTGGATTAAAAAGTTATTGCAATATAAAATTTTTAACAATAAAAAGTTGTTTCCTATAAAAAAAAAAAAAAAAAAAAGTTGTAAGACAATTTTAATTATGAAAATCCTAAAATTAAAATAGACTATTTCCATCGATGAAGAGATACAGAAATAAATTAATATAAAAATCTTGAATGATACAAGTATGATTATTAATATTAACTTCTATTTTTAACTGTGTGATTTTATCTATTCTGAAATGACCAACCATTAAAATATCATGACAAAAAGTTATACTGATGCAGTTGGGAAGGATCATGGAAAATGGAAAAATCTGTGACAAAGTCCGTTAAAAAACTTATTAAGGAAAAAAAAACCATTCTATTCTTTTAGCCAATTTTAGTTCTTGTATATTTTTTTAACACTCGTCTTGTTATCCAGTTAATTCTCCTACTCTCAAAACTTTGTTCTGGTCTACACTATTAAAGATTTCTTTTAAAGTAAACCTTTGTTCTCGTCCGTATATTTAAAAAAATAAAAATAAAGAGTGACTAGTTTATCATGGTTTACGAAGTTCTTCTGATACAATTTCTATATATAATTAAAATTCTTTTAATATAAAATTAATAAACTATTTTAAAAAATATATATGTGTAGTATTATGTTAAATTTGTGATAAAATAAATGAGATAACAAATGAAAATAAATGTATCAAAATTATCACATTTCAAAAAGTAGAAAAAAAAATGTTTCGAAGCCCGAAAACTAAAATTTTAGAAGTTAAAATACCACAACCATAATAGATATTTGAAAGCATAAGAAAGAAAATGGATAAAAGTTAAAAATATAGGGATTAAAACGGTTGACAAAATAGTTGTAATTTGAGGGAAGAATTGAGATTTGAATTTAAATGACATTAAAATGATGATAATGCTATCTCAACTCATTGTCTAAATTTATTCTCCAACAAATATAATTAAATAGAGTGAGATTCATTTTTCAGAAAATATAGATAACACTAAATGCTAATAGTTATTAAATAATTATTAGATCTTTATAATTAGTTGGACTGTCTTCCTAAAATAATTATTAAACAATTAAACAGAAGTTAATAGATATGTGATTTCAAGAGAGTAACTAGTGAATAGTACCTCCTTTCTAAAATTAAGAAAAGAAAGAAAAAAAGTAGTCTCAACCTTGGAAGGAAGCTCATAAATAGAGGGACATATTTCTATTAACGGGCCAAACATTAGACCTTCTGAAAGCGATTCAAAACTTCACCTAACAATATTTTATTGACGAGAAAAGCTTTTGCCTATTTTCATGCCAACAAAATTTGAACTCGGGACTACAAAGTCAAAAGAAGTATGTCAATTTATTATAAATTCAAAATATACTCGTTAAAAGTAGTTAATTTTCAACATACTGAAAAATCTGTAATAATATAAAGCAGTGAAACGGAAATCCCTCGATTCAGGGGTATCGTGTTTTAAGGGGAAAATTACATACAATACATGTAATGTCTGTCTCAAAAAAGCAGCAGACCATCCTTGCGCCGACACTTTTTTTTTTTTTTTTTTTTAATTTTTGAAGTAAAAGCAAAAGCAAAAATAATAATCAAAATAAAGCAAAAGTAGATATTTTAGTGCACAACAATAAAATCTGTTTAACTTATCTACTAACTGATTAATACTTAAATATTATAATTTGTTTTAGATTGATCATTGAGTGTGAGGATAATCAAACGGTACAGGAAAAACCTCGGAAGAAGTGAGATCAGGGTGCATGAAACCATAGGTGCGAAGCACCTGCCCTTCCAATCTCTTTCCAACACGTGTCACCATCATACTTGACATTGTGATCTCCGCTACAGGGCTGACACCCTGTGAAGTGCGTGACGAAGGGCCTCCGACGGGGCCCGCCCACTTCCGATCTTCGGTTCTCTCAATCTCCCATAGAACTCGCTCACCCTCTCCGCGTGTCTCCTCCTCAGCCCCACCTCTCGCTTCTCCGTCACCGTGTAGCCCCCGGTGATGTTATTTCATACCACCCCACCACCCCAATCCAGTACGACTCCAAATAGTACTCCCCTTCCAGGTACACCTTCTCCGCCCACTTCTCTCTCTCCGACGACATCGAGATCAAGTAAATCAGAGCCGACTGATCGTCCGGGAGTGGAAATGGCTTGTCCTTGAACGTCGACCTCAGTATTGGGCCCCACTTTTTGTACTCTCCCGATTGGGGGCCCATTTTGACCCATGAGTCCATTAACTCCATCGACCATTGACAGTTTCTTATCAGCAATACTCCCGCATTCAGGCCCGTCCAGCTTTTATTATCTCTGTCCTCGTAAACCATGTTGGGCCAACCGTGGGCCACCAGGTTGTGGTTCTTGTATCGTTCCACTGGGATCTTGAATTCCATGTCTGTGAACACTGCGTCCGAGTCCATCCACCAGATCCATTCCGCTTCTGGATGGGCATCATTGCGGCCCGGATGACTGGGAGTTTGGCCCAATACGAGCCCATTTTAGGCTGTAAGTAAGCGTTTTTGTAGAAAATGCCGTGCCAGTGGATTCGGCAGTAGTCGACTTTGTTCTTGAAGAGTCTCAGAAGAAGGTGATCGCCGATTCGGTTCTTGCACGGCGACGGCTGTGATCCGGTGACCAGTAATACACGCTCGCCTGATCGGACGGAGAGATGTCGGTGGTGGTCCTGCCAAGTTTTCCGCTTCTGGTCCCAATTTTCTATTCGTCTCTCGATGGAGTAACTGAGTTTCGGGTCGTCGTAGAAGGTTTGATCCGGCGGGTCTATTTCGCCGGAGAATCCATCTCCGGCCACAGATGCACCCCTCCGGAGCTCAAATATGGAAGCAGAGTAGAGGCTAGGATAGAAGAGTAAAACCAGAAATATTCCTCCGAGCAAGAGAAAAAGATTACTCAAAAACCAGCAGGTTCTGCTTTGTTTAGCCATGGAGAAATTTGACAATTGCGAAGCGTGAGAGAAGGCAATTCCATTTTCAAGGGCTCCGCGTTGGAGTTTGTTGCCTAATATTTTTGTTATTACTTTACATAGTGATTTGGAAGGTAGAGCTTTGCAGATTCGTTGGCAAATAAAGTATTGAGGGAAATGAATAGCATTCCTGAAAAGCTTTTGGCTGTACTTGGTTATGGTGGACTGACTGTTAACTGACAGAGAGGATGCTTACCGTTTAAATATATAATATAGATGAAAGGAAACAAATCATGGATTCGACACAGCCGTAAATGGTAACAGAATCACTCATCAAAATCCCCTGCTGCTGTGACATGCCTTGCACAGCATGATTAATTAAATATATACGACTGATCTCATCAACAATTACAAAAGAATACGATTTCAAAAATTATTATGAATCCTAATGACTCATTTTAAGGTAATTACTTCTGAAATACTGATTGTTAATGTAGTTCACATCACACGAGATATTTTCATCTGAAATGAATAGAAAGAAGTTAACATGCAACCAAATGGCGGGAAAAAATAGTGATACCCATGTACAAAATGTGGCCAAAAGCAGGATGGTTACAACTTTAAAAACTTAAAATTTTATTCATTCGAATTTATAGGTGAACCTGTACTGCACTGCAAATATAAAACCGATCATTGAACCATACTTTTGGAAATGATAAGCACAGGAGCATGAGAGTTTTGATATCTCAAGCTGGTCCAGTGCAGTGTTAGGAGTGACCTTTTTAGTCCTCCTGCATAATTACATAGATACACATCGTTTATATTCAACTACATTCCAACAGACTAAATCTTTGTTGATATTCTCATCTAACAACCTTGCAGGTCGCGCCACTTGAGGTATACCAGTCCTGCTTGGTAATGAGTATACGCCCCGGCGACTACTAAGATGTGAAATAATTGGTGGCTGTGTCCGGCAATGTCAAATTTTCCAGGCATCCATCGCTCAGGGATCCTTGCTGCATAAACCAGTGCTCCAAGCCCATACAAAATCCCCATCAGTATCTCATACCCTGTTGTGTGGAGTGCCTCGGGCGAGCCCCAGAACAGGATAAGCTTGTGCAGAATAGGGGCGATCCCACACAAGCCCATGCCGAGGAAGAGGGATGCGCGAAAAGTGCGATATTCAGGGGATTGAAACATTGGTAGCAGGGACACCAAGATAGTTGCAATTCCCAGGAGAGTAATGAATCCCATATAGAGATTGCAAAAGAAGGGGTAGCACATGAAGGAGTAGTAAACAGGGGGGTAGAAGGAGGTAGATATAAGTGCTGCAATTCCAGCATAGTCCAGCCTGAGCATTATGTATGAGAGACGCTCAGAGTGGCAGGAGAGGAGGTGGCAAGTGCTGCTAGCAAGCAGGCAAAACATGGCCCCACCCAAGAATGCAAAGAAAGGCCACCGGGTGATTGGTCTCATAACTAAGGGTGCTATCATGTTGGCAACTTCCTCCTTCACATTTCTCTGTATTAAATCACAAATAAGAACAGAGACAATAATTAGTTCATACAAAGCAATTCTAGGATTTATCACTAAACTAACATATAGAGCTGCAACATTAAGTATTAGAAATCGTCAGGACATTACTTGGGATTTATTCCCAATGAAAATACATGATCAGGGATGTAAGAGTAAGACAAGACTATAATGCCACAATAAACCACTTAAGAAATTCACTCAACAATGCACAGAAATATCAGGCTTCTAATAATGGTCCCAAGTGTCACATAAATGATAAAACTCTCAGTAAGGGACACCAGCTTAGTGAAAATCTTCAATGAAGGAAGAACTCTTGTCAGGGTATAAAACCCGCGGTCTAATAGCGAACGCAATCTTGATTAGGACAGCAGAAGTTAGGAGGTTTATAGAATAAGTTTCAGAGTAAAATTTAGGAGATTTTAGAATAGACCTTTAGAGGAATCTAAAATCAAATTTTTCTGAATGGTTCCCAAGGAACGAAGCAAGAAACAAAAACATAAAAATCCATAGAATCCAACAAAATAACCTGGAATTTCAAGACTAGAATTGACCGTACAACTTACCAGAACACAGTCATCAGTTTGATTTCCATGGGAGAATCGCTCAGGTAAGCAATTATATAAAAGTTCCACAACATGCCAACCAGACAGTGACGAAAACATATCCATTGAAGGCAATGCAGTCTTCAATTCCTCCCTGAATTTCTGCAGATCGGGGAAGTGAGGCAAGGAAGGAAGGCACGCCAAGAGTTCTGCTTGCAATTTGTGCAAATCAGCTTTTTTCAGCACATCAGGCAAATGTTGAAGAGGATGAATGTCGGCAACCTTAGGAACCTTTGTCGCAGTGTATATGGTCAGGGAGAGAAAGAGGAAAAATCCAATTAAATGCCTGAAACATTCATAATTCAAATGAACAGGGAGAATGGACATGGAAGCAAGAATCAATCTACTGCATACCGTTCATTACAAAATCGCTGCTGAACTTAAGGATTAAGCACAAAATTTCTTTGATGATTAATGAAAATTTTCTCAAAAGTGTAAATTAAGTTTCCAAGAAAGGAAGAGAGGGGGAAAAAAAAGGAGAAACAGCCCTTGGAGAGAGAAGATTGTTGCGTTTAAAGATTAATTCAACTAAAACGTTCAAGACAATATGCATAAAGCAACTTCTTTAACAGTGTCATGAACCTGGATTCTACAATGGAAGCTTAAAGATTTATTCAACCTTCGTCTATACCCTTTTCAGATCCGTTTTGATTGGAGGTCTCATTAAATATTATTACTTAGGCTTCTCCTGTCTCTACACCTATACTCTTTGAAAAATGACATCAAACAAGCATGTGGTAGACACCACGGCCTTCTGGAAACAAAATTTCCACATTATGCACAATGGCCTACGGAATCTAGTGATCTTAGAAGCACATTACTTAGTACATCTAGTGTAAAGCTTGACAACCCAATAAGCAATTAAATTTAATAAAGTGCTAATTTTATAAACAAATGCAATCTTCAAGTTTTTTATTTGAAGCTTGTATTATATCAGAAGTACACAACATCAAAGCAAAGAATGCGCTGTGCTAGCATATATTCTTCTCGAATTCATTAACGTCCAAAATTCAATAATTATTGAAAAATCTCCAAGAAACAGAAGCAGCATGGAAAGAAAAAACCTTACGTCCAAACATTAAGAGTCTCGTTGTGTATGGAAAAGACGCTGAGAAGTGTCTGCTTAATTGGCCAATCAGCTCGGTAATGACCCAGAATGAATTCGTTATCCCTCAAGTAGGCTGGTAACGCATGGTACTCAACCAACTGGTACTTGACCTTCTTCCACAATCTTTTTCCCTTTCCCTCCTTAGAAGAATACTTCTTATGGTGCTCCATTGTTTCAGGAGACGTTTTTAATTTATCGGTCGTTTCATCATACGCATCCATCCCCTGCTCAACCAAACAAACAACAACAACACCGCTATGAACTATAACCTACCTATGTTCTTCCTCAAGCCGATAGATTATAAAATAAAAAACAATTGCAAATCGTCTCAAATAAGCGCACAAATCTCTTATGTCGCGTCAAGATTTACTTGTCTAAGTCTTGAAATCGATTAATTAAAAGAATGTATTAATCAAACAGAAGAAAAACAAAACTATTTTCAATGCCCCTTTTCCAAAAACCAACACAGAGGTAAAATTAGAAATCAAAACACGTCCATAACTCAGAGAATTCGAGCTTAGAAGAAATCCCCATAAAAACAGAAAGAAAAAGTACCCAAAATTGGAAGAAGCCGAACTGAATACTGGAGGTCCAGAAGCAAACCTCGTTCCCTCCAGCAGCAGTGACGAAAATGCAAAAATTAGCGGACGGATTCCTGCAATGAGGAGAAAAAGAAATGGGAGCAAAGAAGGCAACGATCAAGTTAAAATCCAAAATAAGTGCAAGAAAGTACGGAAAAAAATCTAACCACCAAATTACGAAGAAGGGAGGTTCGCGTGGATGAATTCCGATGCTGGAGACTCCCACGAGGAGAGGAAGCTTAGATGTTAACGAAAGAGAATTTATAATGGCGCAACGTAGAGAGAGAGGAATCGGTTGCAAGATGCGAAGATGCCGAGTAGGAAATTCGTTGGCGCAAATTTAAGTCCTGAACGGGACCCGACAATTTTTTCTCTCCAGTATTTTATTTGGTTAGTTGTGCTGTGAAATTAATTTGAATTGGTTAATGAACTCAAAATATATTTGCTAATAATATCCTAATGCAACTTTGTCATTGTTACTTCATTAAAAAATATATATTTTATCAAAGAAACAAAAAAAAAAATTATATATATATATGAAACTTTGTCATTTGAAATGCCGTGCTTGTTAAGCCTATGCCTAGCAGCCATTTACATACCTATTTCAATATCATAATTTTCTTTCCTAAAAGATTTCTTTGGGATAAAACTAAGATCTTTACCTATCTTCCTATTTTGAATTCTTTAAATACAGGAAGAAAAAAAAGGGTTGGAAGGCTCTGTCCCATTAATCGTGAATTTCCAGATAACGAAATTTGGTTCAAGAGCTACCTGCAAGATCGTGTTTAGGATTCAGTCTTGTAAACTTGGCTCTTAAATCGTGCTTGGACGAAGAGCCAATGACCTTGTTGGATCTAAGCTGACTTACTGAGGTTTTCTAAAAATTTGTATATCAAAGTTTCTAATTCACCCCTAACAACTATTATATATATATGTCCTAAATTAGTTATGATATTTATCTATCACAAAAAGATCAAGAGGTAATTGACATATATCTCTAATTAAGAGGTCAAATTTTCTTTTTATAAGGACTAAAATCATTTATTTTGATCGAACGTATTCCTTCCAACGCATATTCTCAAAATTATGCCTTGGAAAGGACTCAAACTATCCCAACATGTTATACTAAAAAAAAGATCTTTAAATTCAAATTTCAACCTCGTATTAAAAAGAATAACATGATTTAGTAAGGCAATTGCCTTTTATATATATACTCTTATATTGTTGCCAATAAGGCAATTGCCTTTTTTCAGAAATATAAAGTTGCTAGTTCAAAATTTATTAATTTATAAATAATGATTTTAATACCTATAATGACATTAATTTACTTTTCATAAATCATTTCAATTATAGCCTTAGAACTAAAAATAAATAATAATTTGCCAACCAACTCTAGGTAAATTATAAACAAAAAAAACTTTTTTATGACTTACTTTCTCGAAAATTTCCCCATTTTTTGCTCTTATTTGTTTCTTTATATTTTCATTATTTAGGGCAGTGAAATTGGGGAAAAAATGTATTATTTGTGATTTATCTTAACTAAAATTTCCCCAACTATCTACCTTTCTTAAGGAAAAGAGTATGGTTAAAAGACATTATTTACTCAATTTTTTTAGATTTTAATCTCCCCATGTTATTGTATCATTAAAAAAATGTATTGAACTTTTTTGTAATATAGTTTTTTAATTTTTAAATCTTTATCATAACGCTGTGTTAATCGTTAATCTCTTTTATATTTTAATTTTAGCCTTTTTAATTTTAGCTTGTATCCTTTATCATTTTGGTTTTTATAATGTGAACATTTTGTAACGACTATGATAGACATGAACTACTCCTTTCATTGTTAATTGATTTTGAAATAGCCTCCATGAATATTAATAGTACATACACCAGTTAACCGTTTTTGGCATTATAATTTTATTGTATGTTTTTTTACTTATCTTTTTCATTTTAACCCGATATTCTAATTTGATGTATAAGAATGAAGAAGTAGTATTGTTAGCATAAGCATAATTTAATGGTCAAGATATTTACTTTTTCCCTTGAGGTTGGTTGGTTGTTGTATTGACATCTCATATTTGTTATATTAAATATAAAAAAAAATTGAAGAAACGGTATTAAAGTACTCTTAAATCAGTTTCACACCCACTATTAACACTGAACTAAATAACAAGGTATTTCTAAAATAAATATAAATTGTGTTAGGCAGAAACTATCCCTCAACTTAAAAATTTAAGTTAGATATATTGGATAAATTAAACAAACAAGTTCATAAAGTAATTTTCATCCGGAGCAGTGATTTTAAACGACATAAACCAGACTGTTTGAATAAGAAAAAGGCCACGAAAATAACAAGATAGGAAAAAAAAAAAAAAAAAGTGGGCCATTTGAAAACATTTTATTTGCATGGATAAGGGCGGCCTCCACGAGTCCACGTGTATGTCTTGACTTGAAAAATGCGGTTCCTTAAGAAAATTTATCTTTGCAAAAATATGCATATATCTTCGGTGAATTAGTCGACCTTACAAGATATTCGATCGGGCTGTAATATATATATAATTGCGATAGATTTTTTTCTTTCCCTTCTGTTGACGAATATTTGTTCGGATTATCGAGAATGGAAAGTTTTTTGTCAATTTTTTATTGTCGAGTTGCTGGACGAGTGGATGTTGCTTTTTCAGAATAATGGTCGGTTTGGCTCATTCAAAATTTTGGTTTATTTGAAATAAATTTCGTCATTTGCTATCACATTGAAAATGAAAGATTTAAAATATTACGTGATTTTAGATCATATTTTTGGTACAGAATACGGTTATATTTTTAAGATAAATTACTTATTAAATTTTGATATTTAATTAAATTAAGAATCTATATTCGTAATTTTTTATATTTTCTTTTTAAACAAAAAATTTTAATCATACCCATTTCATAATATTTTCATTTCAAGCTAGATTAAATTTTCAAATTTTATTTTGTGAATTTTAAAACACAATATTTAAAATTATTTCTTGAACTTTTTAAAAGTAGATGTGCCACGTCACATTGAGAGCGAAAATGGTTACAACTTCATGGCCCAACTGAGCTATATTTGGAAAAATCGACGGCCTTATGAAAGCCTGGTCCAAAATCCGCTGGGACTTACAAAAAGTAAAGTTCATTAGGTTTTCGGGCCCAATTATTGCAATTTAAAAGCCCGAATTTGTATTTGAGTTTTAAAATCAATATAACGAAAAATATATTTGAAAATCGTTCGGGGGAATATGAAGACCGGCGTGAAGAAAAAAAAACGCGATATTTAAAATATTAAAATTTTCACAAAATAATAAAAATTAGAAAAAGAAACACCTGAAATTAAATGGAAGGAACCAATCCGAATATGATCTTTATAATGAAAAATATATTTAAATATTATTAGAGCAAATGTGAACGTCAGAGTCAAATAAAAATCGGTAATTAAAATATTAATTTTTTTCCAAATAATAACAATAAAATAAAGAAACTGTTAGCCAAGTATAAATTAATTAAAAAGAAACACCACTCCGTATATAACATAATAGATAAAGAATTAATTTATTTTTAGTTGAAAATTTTAATCAAATAATTTATTAATTTTTAAATAATTCAACTAATTAATTCATATATTTCAATTTAAATATCGTTCAAATCTCCGCTCTTAAGAATTGTACTAGAAAATTCAATTTTAGTTCTGTTACTGTAAAAGGTTAGACCGAAAAATATGGTGGCGGGTAAGCGATTAATGATGGCATGGTGGAAAATCGGCACCGCGTTTGTGTTCAGCGTTTAAAAAAATCGGAGTCAAATCGGGTTGGAGTTTGACTTTCATAATACAAATTCGGTAAGAAATTGGACAGTTTTGGTAAAATAACATTTCAAGACGCAATAATGAGAAAAAAAAAGACCAACATAAGACATTTGTTAAAATTCCATAAGACATTTGTTAAAAATCCACCGTGTCCTTACTTCCCTTTTTTTCCCAACTTCGAACCTTCCAATTTTTTTAGCTCCATTAGTTAAGTTACATATCTCCGACTAGATCGTGACTTCAAATTATTATCTACTCAAATGTTGTACTAAAAAATAATTTTCCTCGTATTTTTTAAAGAGGAGTTATACAAAAATATTATTTTGTTCCACCCAAATTTATCTCAAATGAATCTTTGAACTAATCCCACTCAAACTGTATGCCTTGAGTTGAATTGATTGAATTTTTCAGATCATCGAGTTTTCTTAACACTCCACATATATAGTTATATTCTACGTTTTCAGTGTTTTAAATACGTGTTTGACAACGGATCTAGAAATTGAATCTCAATTTAAAACGGTTCAAAGTGTATGTTTAGCAACATATTTGTAAAGAATAAAAATAGCTAAATATTTAGTCCAACCTAAAACATGATTAATTAATTTATTCACACATATATATGTTATAATTATTATTTATTAAATTCTCCTTTGGTCTCTATACTCAACTTTGTTCATTTCGGTATATGTAGTTTTGGAAAGTGACCATTTTTCCCTATTTGTAAAATTTTAACACAAAATGTATGCACGGTAGAAACTTTTAATAAATTTATGGCCATATTTCAAAAATTTCAGTGAGTGAAGTGCATGGTAAAATTTTGATTGAAATAAATGAGTTATAAATAAAAATGAAAAATCAAAATTGACACTTTTTAAAATTATATAGACAAAAAACGAGCGTTTCGAAAAAGATATAAGGACTAAATTTAACAAAAGTCGAAAATATAAAAACTAAAATGGACATTTTAAAAGTACACAGACCAAAATAAACTAAAGCCGTTATTATTTTATAATATTATATAATTTATAATAAATTATATTTGTTTATTTTAACAAAAACAAATTGAGTTTGTTGACGGAAATAATATACTCATCAAAATTTTTATACATTTTAAATATTATTTTCAATTTCAAATTTTAAATATGAAAAATATTTTACTATTTAAATCACATCATCTAAAATTATTTTTGAAAAAATAGGTCCATTAAACATTCTCTAAATCAATTTGGTTCAATGAATTGAAAGTAATAAACATAATCTGAATTGTAATATACCAGTTCCTCAAGTTTTTTTTTTAAATATATATATATATATATTTATTTATTTATCCAACTGTTTTTTTGGGGACAAATATATATTTTTATCCAACTGTTAATTAGCTGTAATTTCATATAGTTACAAAACAGTACGTAGTTCTTATATAACATAGTTTATATTGACATTTATAACCCAAAAGTGAGCGCCATACCATGCCCATCCGAAATCTTATTTGCCATATGATTACAATGGGTGAAAAGTCAATAATACCTATGATTGTATTAATTGCAAAGGGAGAAATTATGAAAAATGGATCCCATCTATTTAATGTCAACTTTGATTCAGCTCCTTTCGTCAAAATTCATCTTTCTCTCTCTCCTTTTAATAAGTTTGCAATTTTGCCAAGCAAACATGAAAATAGAACTATTGAAAACCTTTTTCTCCATACCAGGACACATCAACAATTGTTACTTATAGATCCACCTTACCAATAACATGATACTATTTAATATCCTTAAATTATCTTTTTATTTTATCACTATACTATTTTGATTTATATTTAACCCGGGTTTTAATGAATCTCAAATAACTTTTATATTAATAATATGATTAAAAATTAGAACCGATAATATATACAAAAAGACGTGCACACTTAGATAACATTAGAACTATATGGAGGAATAGTTTAAGTTTAAATACTATTTTGGTACTTAATTTTTTAAATATCTGTGTTAGTTCTTTAAATTTTTGAAAAATAAATATTTTGTTTCATATTGTTAATTTTAATTTTTGAATCTAAAAAAACCAATCTTGCTATTTAATATCCTACTCATCGATGACAACACATGCTACAATGACCAAAATAGTTATGGCGAGTTTCACAGAGGTTCACGTGTCTTTTCAGATTAAGTTTTCATCAGAGAAATGAACTTACCACAGCAATCATTGATACTGGTGCGATGTCTCGCCCAATAGTCTCTGACGATCAAGTTAGTTAACGTGAGAGAAATATAACAGTGACCACCTTAAGGAAGTAGTGACAAATATTTCACATGCGAGGACATTCTTGAAGCACGAGGGTCATACTGTCGCCTGCTAGTTTGTCCTTTTTGGAGACTGACGATTGCAGGTGGCACACTTTTCGTACCATGTAGTAGACACTCAGACCTCATACTCACTTAATCGTACGCTCCATGTTGTCTGCAGTTCCCACCACTAACTATCACTCTTCAAATCTGACACGTGACCCGTTTGAATTTTACCCTCAATATAGATATATATCTTCAAAGTTTAAGGAATAAAATAGTCCAAAAGAAATCTAAAATTTGAAAAGTAGAAAAGGGTAGGGATTAAAACGGAATTTTAAACCCATAAATCAGAATTGAATGGCTAGGTTAAATTATTTTGACAAAGGTAAAAAGTGTTTAAATAAGGGAGAGGGTCAGGGACAGGTAGGCATAAGATTTTGCGTAGGCAGAATAGGTTGGAATCTCCCGTCAACTTTGAGTCACATCCCAAAATTAAGTGTCCACGTCAGCATCCCCATCCTGCCCCCGGCCCAACCCGGTCCTCTGATACTCGATTCAATTCGTCCACGGAAGGAGGTGGGGCCCATCCCCTTCCTTTGTGTACAGACGCTGAGGCCCACCCAATTGCTGTTTGCAGATCTTACACGTTTCGAGCAGATAGAGGTTTCAGTTCCATCGTACCCCAATATTACGTTTCCTTCTTCTTCTTCTGCTTCTTCTTCGTCCCCCTTCTCTTTTATAAGTACCCATTACCAACTCACCAACTTCATTCCATTATTCTACTCGTTCTCTCTCTCTTGCTGCTGCTGCTTTCATCGTTTTGGGTGATCTGGAAAAACGTCACGTCCTTCGCTGATCAGACTGGGAGATTCTTGACGTGCGTCGTCGAGAGCGCAATCAAGGAAACCGTCAGAATCATTTACTCAAAACCCCATCTCAGCTGGCCTCTTCACCCTCCTCCATCCATATAATTTGACCAAAACGCGCCCAAAGGATTATCATATCATGGGGAACTGTCAGGCGGCGGAGGCGGCCACGGTGCTCATTCACCATCCCGGAAACAACAAGATCCAGAGGATTTATTGGTCCGTCAGCGCCCACGAGATCATGAACGCCAACCCCGGCCACTACGTCGCCCTCGTCGTCACCTCCTCTACTTTGAAGTCCGACACTGGCGCCCCATTGAAGCACCTCAAGCTCCTCCGCCCCGACGACACCCTTCTCATCGGCCATCTCTACCGTCTCATCACCTTCGAAGGTGCCTCATCATCTTCAAATTTATCAAAACATATATTCTCTATTTTACTTTATTTTCTGCTTTAATAATCGGGATTTTTTTTGTTTTTGTTTTTGTTTAATTTAGACGTATTGAAGGAGTTTGCTGCCAAGAAATGCGTGAAGCTGGGGAAGTTGCTGAAAGAGGGAGGAGCGCTTTCCGTTGGGATGAAGGTCAAGGACTCGGATTCTGCTCCCAATCCCAATTCATCCGAAGATTGCACGAAGGTAATAATAAAAAGAAAAAACTGGATCTTTTTATTTATTTGTTTGTTATTTTTTTTATTTGGAATTAACTGAGGTCTAATACGAAAAGACTATAGAGAAATTCGATGGAAAAAAAAAATATATATATATATATATATATATTTTTTATTTATTTTCATGATTGCGCTGTGATTAAAAGCCAAAATTTGAAAGAAACAAAGCAAAAAGGTTGTTTTCTCTGAATAAGGAAGCATCTGAACTTGGTTTGAAATTTAAGGCCGCGGATATCGAGGGAAGCCTTTTAATGGGTCACTTGATGAATCCTGTCAGGAATTTAAGTAGAGCTGTAGAGTGCAGAGCTAAGATATTCAATTTTATCTCAGCAAGTCAAATATATATTTCCAGACTCAACCCAGTTATTTATTTCTCTTAAAAAAAAAGAAAGAAAGAAATTCAGCCACATTAATTTTTTAAAAAGAAGAGCGTTTTAAATTTAATTAGCTTTTGCAAGCATGCTGTGACTGTGCATGTGGTGGCTTAGGGATTTAGGAACGGAAAATACAGTTTGCTTTACTTAAAAGTTGAATTGATTATTATTCAAGAACCAAATCATAGTGGGGTTTTGCCTGTATTTTGGAAAACGTACTCATTTTGATTTCAAGTTCCATTTTCCACTAACTTCAACAACAATTTAACCATTTAAATCCACAGGCTTAATTAAAAAAAAAAAAAATCAATGGTGGGGCTCTTTTTAAAAGAACACTTACTTTTTTCCGCTTTTGTTGATGAGTGTTAAAAAAAAAAAAATAACAATAACAATAACATGGCCTTTCCTTTGATTATAATCATAAAAGTTGAAGATATTTGGTCTCTTTCTTTTCCCCTCTACAAAGTCCAAAACATATCTTCATTTAAACGTGAAAGGTTCCCACTTTTTCGTCACTCCGGTCAAATTGCTAATAAATTATTTGATTATGGTCAGCCGGAGCAGGAGGCGGGCCGTAGACCGGAAAGCAGCGACGCCGGCAGCAGCGGTGGCGTAAGAGGCGGAGGTCACAGAGGAATGGGGAGGCATTACGGTGGTGGGGGTCAGTGGAGGCCAGCCTTACAAAGTATTGCAGAAGTTGGAATTAATTGAAGGAAAAGAAAAAAAAAGAAAAAAAATTAAAAGGCAAAATATGAACAAAAACAGACACTGCCATGAATGTGATCTTCACCTGCAAATTTTCCCTTTCTCGCTTTCATCGTCTTCAATGAATAATTACCAGAAAAAGTTAGCGTCGACCCATTTCTCTCTCTTTCTGATCTTAACCTTTTTATACGTTCCATATTTTTGCCCTCTCTTATTAAGACGTCTTAAATTATTATCAATTAGCATAGAATTTTGCACTAATTAACTTCCTTTTTTTCTTTTTTAATTAATGGGTCTTTTGTTTACTTTTAAAGCAAATCATATGCCATGTTTGATAGTGGTTATAAAATTCCGAAGCGTGTCAATATCAAAGAAATTTTATTACCAAGAATTGATATATAGATATTTGCTATATTAATGATATATCATCCAAATTCCAATCGTTGAAAAGCATTTTTCGATATGTCAATTATACCTTCCATAGTAAAAAGGGTGGTTGTCAACTCAATTTCTCGCGTCATTTTTGGGTAAATTTCAGTTAGGAATTTTTTTTCCCCACAAAATGTTGGATGATAATTAAAGATCAAGAATGTTGAGTTGTTAGAGGTTGGCTTGTGAATGTGTTTTTCTATACAAAGAACCATTCTTACTATGCAAAAATAACTCCTAAAATATAAGTGACGCGTTTGATTTGTGTAGGGAAGAAATTTTGGGTTTTTTTTTTCCTTTAATTTTTATAACCTCCGTTTATAAGAATTCAACATGTGAGCAAAATATCGATGGAGAGAATTACACTAATTATTATACTTTCAAACTATATATTCATATCCATTTTTTATTATTTATTTTGAAAAAATTGCATTTGGTGCGCACTTCTAAGAGCCGGATCTTATATGATTGTAATAATTGATACAATCATTCCTACATGTTGGTATGCCAAAAGAAGAGGAAAACACATATCTATTTTGGATTCACTAAAATCATGTCCAAAGATTCTAATTATTTCTCACCTCAATTGTTAAACTAGACTCATTTGCTTTGATCTATTAGTAGGAGGCTTAGTTTTATACTAAATTATGTTGTCTAATTTTAGTCTGAAATCTCAAATTTTAGTATGTGACAAAAATAATGTGTCTCCTTCGTGCCTCTATATGAGATACCTCATTATGTGGATTTGGCTTAATTTGGAGTTTTAACTCTCAAACTCTTCATATATAAGTATCTTTTTTTGTCTGTTAAAAAATAATCCTTTTAGATAGGCTTCAGAAGGGAAAAAGGAGGTGCAGATAAATATAACGTGAAAGATAGAAAAATGACATTGTGGTTGAGAATGGAAGAGCACCCAAGTGATATTGGTTGCTCCACTAAAAAAAAAGCCTTTTTTCTGGTTTAACGTGTATGGGACATATGACGTTGTTTTTGTTGTTTTTGTTTTGGTTGTATCATATTACATTATTTTAAAGTTGAGCAATATTATATAATTGTTGGAAGCTGGGTGTGGTTTGGGGTAGCTTCTAGTTTCATGTTCATCTTTTTGTGGGAAAATGACGAATTCGCTTTTTGCTGTCCAAGAAGAAAGAAAAGGGAGTCTACATATATCTACATCATTGGGGGTGTCTTTAACTTTTGTCTTCATTTGACACAATTTGCCATCTCATGTTCTCTTTGGCCTCACTTTTTTTTTTTTTTTTTTAATTATTGATTTTACTTTTTTGCTTCGTGGAGGGTATGGTATAGTCCACGGGTTCCACAGTGACAAAAGCAATTATTTAACTAAAATTAATAAATTATCCTAAATCAGATATAAGAAAACGATGTATATGTTTTTTTCTGAAGAATATAGCATTTAATTATATGTGAAGATTCAAAAAGTTGTTGAGTTTTAATCTAATTAAGTTGTTAAATTAAAATGAACTAAAATGGATCAATCGTAGTTATTAGATCTGGAGAGTAATTTAAACTCTTGCACTTTATTAATAATGAAATTGACGTATAAACAAACTATGGGCACATCAATTGTGTGTGTCTGTTTTTTTAGACTCAACAACATGAGAATTGAGATAAAACATCAAGACATTCTGAAGCTAGAATAGTCGAATATACCAATAGGATAGTCAAATATACCAATTACAGCAACAAATTTGAGAGTGTGGGAATTTGAATTTCCTATTTAAGGGAAAGAGTAGAGTAGATACATTTAACATTTGATATTTTTTTTATTGTGTATATACTTCACTTATATTTTATTGTGTATATGTAGTCTTTTGAGTATCATATCAGAAATAAAATAAAAACATAAGAGTTTGAAACGTTTAGACGTTTTTTTTTTCTCTATCTAATTTTACCCATCTGATTTAGCCATTATTTTTGTTAATTTCCTGTTTTATATTTTCCAACGGTTACGGTCAAGGTTTGGGCCCATGCCAAATGCATCGTACTACGATCTGGTGAAGTTTATAAGCCCAATATTCAATTAAAATGATAGTGGGCTTCAACCTTGCTCTCTACGGCGTCGTCTCAAACGGCCCATTGGGCTTTCCTCGAATGATGCTCTTAGTTTTGACCGAGAGATAATTGGGAATAACAAACACGCGCCACCCATGCATGAAAGAGGACCCATCCAAAAGTTTTAAGACTTTTTGTTCTCCCCCCAAAAAGAGAAAGAAAAAAAAAGTTCAAGATTTTCCTTCCGGAATTTTTTGCAAAATAAAATTATGTGCATTCCCCTTAAATAAAATCTCCATATTCCGTTCAATTATTATTATCGGTATTTATGCTCCCGCTTCCTACATCCATCCATTTTTCTTCTTCCTCTCCCCATCTCATCATTTCATAATTATTCCACTTCACATCCCCATTACCATAAATAACCCAGGCCAACCCTCCCCAATTATCATTAAAAAAAAAGAAAAAGAAAAAAATATATAACGAAATTACTAAATTGCCCACAACCAAATGAAATTCCTCCTCTACAAAGTGAATATTCCCGGGTTGCCAGTCACGTGCAACGGAAACCCCGGCCCTCCTCATTTCTTTTTGATTTCTAAATTGAAAAAGCTCAATTAAGAAACCGGAACTTTTACGTTAAACTAATTAAAGCGATCGAATAAGCATATTGGTGTTAAAATTCGAATAATATCATATAAATATTCATCACTTGGTGTTGGTGTTCTTGTCTCTCTCTCAAATAATTGATATGGACTGGCTTTTATATTATATAATTTACGTCTATGGATGCAGAGCTCATCACTCCGTTAAGTTGCGATATTAAACAAAGAAGGAACCTCACCAACCGCTCCCATCCTTTCTTCTAATATTTATCACCACGACACAATTTCCCACAAAAATTTTGTTCTGTTGTCGGTTGATTCCATTCTTGCCCCCACCGTTTCGCCGCGTCTGCCTTTCTTCTTCCCCTGCTCTCTCTCTCCCAATTTTCCACTAACTTCCGACAGCTCTCTGAAATTTTAAATTATTGTGTGTTTTAAAAGGAGAGGCGGCGGGCATGGCTACTTTGACTTCGAGTTCTTGGCAGTGGAATCTGGTGGGTGTGGGCGTGGGTGGGAGCTTCAATAACTATGGGTGCAGAGAGAATTTCCGGCGGAGGATTGGGGCTCCGTTGGGGCATGACAGTGGGAGAATTAAAAAGGGGTATTTGGGATTGGCGGCTGTGAAAGGATGCAAGTGGGAGGAGGTCAAAACGACCGATCAGGCCCAGAAAATTGGTGCCAATGGCAATAATAATGATGCACATAAAGTTTCTGAAGAAGACAGCAGATTTATTGAGGAATTCAGAGATGCTTATCCCTATGTTTTCTCCCATAGAGGCCGCACTTTTGTCGTCGTTATATCTGCAGAAATAGTGGCAAGCCCTCGCCTCCATGCCCTGCTCAAGGTCTCTCTCTCATAAACATGGGTTTTTTTTGTTTTTTGTTTTCTTTAATCTTTGAGTTCAAAATGATAACAGATATTTCTACTAAATCTGTACAAACATGTAGTTGTTTGTAGTTAAGAGGGAACTTACAGAATTAAGATGCAGCACAGTGAGAGAGGAATTATCGAGAGGGCCCCCTCGATTAGATCATCACGAGGAATCCTTTTTTCGTTTAGTTAACTTCGAAGGTCTTCGTCAATTATTTAATTTAACTCAAATATAGTGTTGGACGTCACACGATTATTTAAAAGTTCTAAACTTTGGACCAAACCCACTGCAAGTTTTTATCTTTTTCTTATAAAATTAAAATTAAAAAAAAAGGGAGTTTTTGTGAGGTGGAAGCGCTGTGCGGGGCAAATCAGGAGTGGGTTCACAAGTTGAGAACGAAACGCATGGATATGATTGAGGACTGAGACTCTCTATCTTGCGTGTCTCTTCGTCGCTTTGAGGGGCTTTGTAATAATAATAGAAAACAGGGGGACACAAAGGGCCAAGTGTAAAACTCTGCTTTCTGAACATTTTCTTTTGGTCGCGTTTTCTGTCTTCAACTGCACGTTGTTTTCTTCAAAATCTTTTGTCCTTTTTTCTTCTCTAATCTTTTCGATGCTCTAAACAATCTGGTCGTGTCGCAGTGACTACTAGCCCAAAAGGCCCAGAAAAGGATTGGGCTTGGCCCATTTTCATCGTGGCCCAAATGTCCATAACCTTACGATATTTTTTCTGGGCGGTCGGCGGCCGGAACTTGCCTTGGTCCCCACCACCGTGGACAGTTAAACCCCGGCGGCTTAAATCATAAACTCACAGGCCAAAACGTGTTTTGTCACTCTCTCTGCCATGGCCACCGCTCTCTCGAGCTCTCGGGTTTGTTTGCAAACTCGCCGAGAATTTTCGGCGAGAACTTTCCCTTCTAACTGTTGTTTCAGAAATGGGGCGGCGAGGTTTAACTTCAATAGGGTAGTATTGTGGGACAACGGACTGAAGAAGAGCGTTAGGGAAAAATCAAGAGGACGAAGTCTATTCAATGACTCACATAGCGTGGTTGGGGAAGAGGAAGAGGATTACAATTCCGTTGAGGATAAGCTATTTGTGCGGTGGTTTAGGGAGGCGTGGCCTTACTTATGGGCCCATAGAGGAGGCACTTTCGTTGTGATGATTTCTGGGGAGATTGTGTCAAGTTCTTACTTAGATCTTATTCTAAAGGCAGGACTTATCATCAATCTCTGTAATGTGTCTGTTTCTCGTGTTCTGAATTGCTTAAATCCGTTGTGTTCTTGCTTGTTTCGTTAGTTTCAGTTCTGGATTGAATTAACATGTTGAAACTGTATTTATGTGCAGGATATTGCTTTTCTTCATCACCTTGGAATCAGATTCGTTCTTGTTCCAGGGACCCACGTGTTAATTGACAAACTCTTGGCAGAGAGAGGTTCATAACTCGTTCTTTTTGTATATTACATGCAATATTCGCTGACGCAAGGACTTGGATCACTTTTTTTATTATTGTTACTTTAGTACAGTGAAGCAAGAATTTGTTCTTTTTTTAGTCTTTTTTTTCCTCTCAATGTTGACCTTAAATATGTTTCTTTAATTGTCTGTTCCTGTTACAGGAAGCAAGCCGAAGTTTGTTGGTCAATATAGGATTACGGACAATGAATCTCTAGCAGCTGCAATGGAAGCAGCTGGAGGCATACGTGTGATGATAGAGGCAAAGCTTTCCCCTGGACCTTCTATCTGCAACATTCGTAGACATGGTGATAGTAGACGGTGGCATGAAGTCGGTGTAAGCGTTGTTAGTGGCAACTTCCTTGCTGCCAAGGTAGAAGAAACCTTTTTGGTCTACTAAATGTGGTATTTGAGATGAATCTGATATTTTTGTGGTGAATTTGGGATATTATTTTAGTTGTAAATTTGTAGAATGAGTCGTTAATCTCCTTTTGCAGAGAAGGGGAGTTGTTGATGGTGTGGATTATGGGGCAACGGGTGAAGTTAAGAAAGTAGACGTAGCTCGCATGCGTGAGAGGCTTGATGGTGGTTGTATAGTTATATTGAGCAACCTGGGTTATTCTAGTTCTGGCGAAGTTCTGAATTGCAAGTATGCAATGATGCTTGTAGTTATCTGTTGTCAAAGCTTGTTATTAGTTGATTCCTTTATAATTGTGGTTTGTTTTACGGCCGTTCGATCACTCAGTCTATCACACACGTTCCATTATTTATCAGCTTGTGAAGTCGTTTCTCTTTCACGTTTGTGAAGTGATTTACAGAAAGTGGATGGCCCTGATACATACTTAAATTCCTATAAATGTAGAGGTTAAATTAAAAGGGTGAAAATTTAGATTGAAATCGTAAAGAGGAAGAGCCTGGTTGCTAATGATATGGTTTTTTTGGATTTCAGTACATATGAGGTTGCAACAGCATGCGCGTTGGCTATTGGAGCCGATAAGCTTATATGCATTATTGATGGTCCTATTCTGGATGAAGCTGGACGGCATATTAGCTTTCTGACTCTTCAAGAAGCAGACATGTTAATTCGTGAAAGGGCTAAGCAATGTGAGATAGCTGCAAACTATGTGAAAGTTGTTGGTAAGGAAGATTTCGCTCATTCGAATCATTATATCAATAATGATTCGAGTAGGAGTATCCATCCACTGAATGGAAAGGCTGCTTTGGACAATCCTACTCAAACATTCCAGAATGGAGTTGGTTTTGGTTCGCATCATACTCCAACATTCGAGAATGGAGTTCGTTTTAACTCCCACCATACTCCGACATTCCAGAATGGAGTTGGGTTTGGTAATGGGAACGGGCTTTGGTCGACTGAACAGGGTTTTGCCATTGGAGGTGAGCGGAATAGCCACTTGAATGGTTACCTCTCGGAGTTAGCTGCTGCAGCTTTTGTTTGCCGGGTAAACCTCCAGTACCCAATCTGAATATGTTCCTACATAGTGTCTCTATTCCAATTTTCTAACTGTCTTAAATTTGTACTTCAGATATACTTTCGCCATCTTTCTCTCACACAGGCACATTTCAGGAACAAGAAAGAACACTAATCATTTGTTAACAAAAAAACTCCGAGGCTGGGTTTCTTTCAAATCTTTTCAAATAAGGAACTATGTTCTCCTAAAACTCTGGTACCTCTATTCAGCCTTAAATTTGCCAGCCGAGTTTCTGTCAGTTATTTTTTTGGAGCAAGCAGTGTACTGAAAATATAAAGAAGAGTGTTTCAACTAATGAGGACATGCTTACTCCTTTTAACTATTTCAAATTGAAATCGTTATGCTTTAAGTCATAATCACGTGAGCCACTTCTGGGCTATCATTTGAAATCATCTGATATTTCCTTCGTCTACACTCAATCTTTGTTCATTGTATGTGGCTCAATAAATGCTCAGTTCTTGGAAAATTATATCAACCATCCAAATATTTGAGGAATGAATATTTACAATTCTTGTTGGCGATTGCCTTGAATTGGTTAATTCAATTTGTTTTCATATGTTAGGGTGGTGTTGAAAGAGTACATTTGTTAGATGGCACTATTGGAGGAGTTTTATTGCTGGAATTGTTTAAAAGAGATGGAATGGGTACTATGGTAGCAAGGTAAGTCTCTTTTGTAATTAGAGTTACCAAGCTCCAACTATAATTGGAAATAAAAATTATTAAGGCTTTGATTGATAATGATTTTGTTTTAAAAAATTATGCTGGCTTCTTCAAAATTTGTTGGGTATCTTTTTCAACTTTTTAAAAACACATTTGAGAAGATTAAAAGTAAAACCAAAATAAGCTACTTTGGATCTATTAACTAATGTGTTCCATGAACTTTTTGTTTCAAGTGATCTTTACGAGGGAACCCGAATGGCCAGAGTAACCGATCTTCATGGAATTAGACAAATTATACAACCTTTAGAAATGTCTGGTACCCTGGTGCGGAGAACGGACGAAGAGGTACATACACCCAGCTTCCATATTTTTCATATTCTTTAACCACTGCCCCATAAGTTATTTAGTCTGTGGGTATTGCTTGATATTTTCCTATGTGGATTAAATGAAAATTTGACTCATTTTTCGTTGCAGCTACTTGAAACATTGGACTCATTTGTTGTCGTCGAAAGAGAAGGTCAAATCATTGCATGTGCTGCACTCTTCCCTTACTTTGAAGAGAAGTGTGGAGAGGTTGCTGCCATTGCAGTTTCTGCAGAGTGCCGAGGACAAGGACAAGGCGATAAATTGCTTGGTAAGTATTTGAATTGCTTTATCACATACTAAATGAAAGTAGCGATTCCAGTTCAACTCATTAGGTCACGTCTTACAATTTCTGTATATGGTGACATGGAGTGCTTGTCTGCTTAATTGTATTATACTTTATTCGGTCATGGTACGGTACAATGATCGGTTAGCTCTTAGGTGGCATCTTAATAGGGTCCCTAGACATTGCGCTGTGGTCAGTTTTGCACTGTGAATTTTTTTAAACAATCAATAATTGGAACATTTTTTTCTGAAACCCATATAATTCCTTGTTCTGTTCTTTTTTGGTAGTTGAAATGAGTGTTAACATAAGTTCTTTGAATTCTCTGATTATTGTGAAGCAGCATAGTCTACAAGAAAAATTGTTTTCTGATATAAAAGTAGTTGGATTACCATTTGAACCATTTAATATGAATGTTTACATCTCATCTTTTAAGTGCTGAATTTTGTAATGTGGCAAGTGAACACACTAACTGTATAGACCAAAGCTAACAGATAATCATGTCCAATCTCCGAGTGAGATAAAACAATTACTGTGAATGTTCTGTAAATCGACCCGAAGATTATACGGTTAAAGGATCATGGGATTCTAACTACTAGTTCGGGTGATCTGTGTGCTTGCTGTTTCCATTTACTGATGGATAATTTTGCTTACTGAACTGCAGATTACATTGAAAAGAAGGCCTCTTCCCTAGGACTGGATAGGCTCTTTCTTCTGACAACTCGAACTGCAGACTGGTTCGTATCCTATTTACCAAATTTTATTGCATCTCTTCTTTAGTGACTTATTAACATTTTTTTACATTGATGGGCTCCATAACAAAATTTGGAGTATGTTGCTGGTTGCTTTACCATTACTCATCCCTTTTACATACACAATCTCCAATATGATTTTGGTCTAGTAATTATTTTCCATTACCGATTGGTCCAATAAAGGTTATAACTAGTTCTTGAGATCAAAATTTTGTATCCATCTTACATGGCAGTGTGAGAAGATTGGTAAATGTCATGTTCATCTTCATGGTTATCTTATAGCTTTTATAGTTTAGTTGATTGGAAATGGAAGGAAATGATGCCCTACTTCTTGTTTTAACAGGTTTGTGAGGCGTGGTTTCTCAGAATGTTCATTTGAATCGATACCCGAAAAGAGGAGAAGAAAGATAAATCTATCCCGGAAATCGAAGTACTACATGAAGAAGCTGTTGCCAGATAGGAACAGGATCGGTACCGTTGATAGGACGTTTGTTTGATGCTTGATCATGCAAAAGCATCAAAGTCGTCTCATCCACGAATGTAGTTATTTTAAGTAGGGCTGCGTGGTAGAAGAAGCATTCTGTATACTGGTCAGCACACATGTTCTATCACCTGATCATAAGAAAGCAAGTTTTCCCTCTTGGCTACCTGGTTCTCATGGTACTAAATTGTTTTATACTGTATCGATGTTTGTCGTCCTACCATCGACGTATTTGTATACCAAGACTTGTAAACATTGTACTAAAAAGAAGGTTGTCTACAAGTCTCACCAATAAAAATTCGATTCTCTATATCATTGCAATGGATTGTGTGGGGTAATTTGTACTTGTATTCATAATTTTCCAACCACATGAAGTATATATAGTAAACACGTTGAATAGAATTGATATGAAAATATGTTAATTACTCGCAATCGTAATGAAAATCAATCGTAATGAAATCAATTGGAATGAAAATATTATTTCATTGATGTTGTTTATTTGAACATATCTGGAATTGGAATAAGAAATCAATTCATGGTGTTTACTTCCATTTGGAATCGTTGCTAATTACCAAAACACCCTTATATATTTATAACTAATATAAAATTACATTAATTAAAATGTTATGAGATTTTTTATATTGAAAAAAAAATTATTATTTATAATAATTTTTAGATCTACTTATATTATTTTACTTAATAGTAATAAATTATATATTTTGAATTTAAGGCTAAATTTTTTTTACACTTTATTTGATATTATTATTACACTATTTATTATAATAAACTTTCTTTTACCAATTCAATCTAAAATTAAATAATTTTTTAATATAAAATTAAATCATTATCGATTTAAAAAATAGTTATAGTGTTGCATGAATCAGAACATATATATGATGAATCATAAAAATATTTATTCATGTATATATAAATAAGACGAGTCATGCAAATATTATAGAAATCATTTCCACCAATTAATTCAAACTTCAAAGTAATCAAACTATCTCATAATAGTTCAAAATAACAAGTCATTACAAAATATAACTTAAATGGTTAGATCACCAAGTATTTAAAGACACAAAAGAGCTATAATTATCCATACACCTAAACACCTAAAGGCTCTCTTGAAACAACTAAATGAGCCAAACAAAATATAATCTAATATTTTGATGAAATAGTCAAACTCCAAAAAGACAGATGAAATTTGACAGTAGAAGATTAACAAACGGATCTTTAAGGAGAATGTGACAATCAAGCAAATGAGAAGAGGAAAAGCGGCAATGGAGCAGTTGAAAAAAGAACCCTAAAAGAAAGCAAAAAATTGTGAGTCTACATGAGAGAAAAAGAACATTGTTGTCAAATTATCAAAAAAAAATGTATTGTGGATTCCACGGATTAAGGAATTGGAATGAGATTGCACATCCATTTTGGTGATTCCAAAATTAGGAGTGGTCCCACGTTTTAATTCTCATTCATTTATTTTGATAAATATAATCAAACGTACAAATAAACGGAACCTAAGTTCTAACATCATCTTCAATGCATGCATTGAGGTTTCTAACTATCCGATTGAAATATTCTCTATTTGAAATAAAAAAAATTTCAAGAAATAAATTAACTTTGTACTCTCCGTTTGATATCAAAATAGTTCAAGAAATAATTTTAATTATATTTCTTTTGTTTAGACTTTCTACCGAAAAGAGAAGAAATAAAAAGCTTACTAATTTAACCTTTTAATCAAAATTTATTAATTAAAAATTAAAATATGACAAGATTAAATAAATAAAAAATAATTTACTTAAAAATTCGACCGTATCCTACCAAATTCGATCATTTTGGTAAGAAATTTTCTGTATGCACTTGAAATCTATCATATGATTACAAATAAAATTAATTTGAAATCCGTACAAATTTGAAATAACTAAAAATTCTGAGCTAACAAACTATTATCACTGAAGGTCAGGACTGATTCAAAGTAGAAACTCTTCAATACTCCCGTGTTACCGTTGTACTCTCCTTAATATTTTGTCCAACTTTATGGACTGCTATAAATAAAATTCACGCTACTGTAGTACTAGAGTTTCTCCTTTAATGCACAAAATAGTCAACTTATCAATTCCTATGCACGTTTGTTAATCGAGATGGGTGCTTCGAATCGAAAATCGATGCTCTGTAATGGCAACATAAATGCATAACCAAAGTCACAAGGCCAAGTCACCATGATTCCCACTTATTACAACAAACTTCCTAAAAAATAAGCAGCGAAATGGACTACACAAACCCTCCAGTCTGTTTCTGCCTTGAATTATAAGAGAAAAAAAGTGTTGAACAAGGTTTAAGCCTCCTTGGCTTCAGGAGGGCCCTTCCATTTGAAATTGTCAGCGTATGCCTTCACCTGCAGTCAAAACAGGAAGTTAGAACCTACCTGTTTTCCGTCTCACAAGTGAACTAAATAGCCAACATTTACTTAATATATGTAAGAAAACAAGCAGAACTAAAATTCCTTCATCAATTGAATGCTAACATGATTGATTTTAGAACCAATTTGTCAGATCTTAATCATCCTCCTTCCTAATTTATCTAAAGGAACTCTTAGCTGTTACAACATCCAAATACTCCAATAGTCACAGCCCAAACTTCAATAATGTCAATTGGGAAAAAATTAATTGGTATCAAAATGAAATTGAAGCTGAGCCCTTAAACTAGCAACAAGAAGACAAATTGCAAAGGGAGACAAATCCCATAAGAAATGTCAGGAAGGCCACAAAAATTGGAGGAAACAACTAAAATTGAAAATAAAATGTCAGCAGAACTCCAAAATATAATGAAAGAAGTTGCATTAAATCAAAGGAATAAAATTTATCACAAGGGAACATTTAGGACATTGAACATAGTCGAAGCTTGCATTCACAGAACTATAGACAATGTACATGCTCAATGAAATGGAAATGTACATCTCATTATCATTTCAATCATAGGAAAGTTAAAATACTGGAAACTCAAACCTTCAAAAGTGGTGTGTGGCGCTTCTTAACCTACCAAAAAGAAGAAAAACAAAATCAAGAAATACAGTCAGCGAATGAATTAGAAATTAATCCCAAGTTTGGGGATTGCCTCTCCATGTAATCTCATAATTATTTGCAGGTCAGAAAAGTTATACGTAATTCTTAACATTAAAGAAGTAGGGGGAAAATGCCTTTAACGATCCTCTCCTGATAATGATAAAATTGTAATACAATGCCAACAGAAACCTAAATAAGAAAAATGAACTTTTTATATCTAATTCTAATGGACCAAATTTGTAAGAAAAACTGGCATTTCTTTCCCTCAAAATTTATCTTCTTTAAATTACCGAAGTTTGGCTTCAAATTCACACTAGGATATGATAATGATAGTGAGATGTAGAAGCTGACCTTCAGCTGGAATCATCCAAATATCGAACAGCCTTTTGTTTAGATATCGAATAGCCTTTGGGATCAAACAAGTCTCCTGGTCCTAACGGTTACACGGCCGAGTTCTTTAAACAATTTTGGAACATTCTCAAGCCAGACATTATGAGAGTGTTTCAAGATTTTTTTAAGAACGGCATCATTAATGCTAGCCTCAACGAAACCTATATTTGTCTCATCCCAAAGAAAGTGGATGCTCGGAAGGTAGGAGATTATCGGCCCATTAGCCTCATTTCTTGCCTCTACAAGATTATAGCTAGAGTTCTCTCAGAAAGGTTGAAGAGTTTACTGCCACGTACTATTACCAAGGAGCAATCTGCATTTGTGGCCGGAAGACAAATCTTAGATGCCTCCTTAATTGCTAACGAAATTATTGAGGATTGGGATAGAAAAAAGAGAAAATGAGTGGTTATCACGCTTGATATTGAGAAGGCTTTTGACAAAGTGGATTGGGACTTCCTTGATGAAGTTCTTGCAGCCAAGGGTTTCGGACACGCGTGGAGAAAATGGATTTGGGGGTGTATCTCAACAACAAATTTTTCTATCATTATAAATGGTCGTCCTCGGGGTAAACTTACTGCTTCTAGGGGCCTCCATCAAGGTGACCCCCTCTCTCCCTTTTTATTTATTATGATTAATGATGTCTATAGTAGACTTATGACACATGCAGCAAACATCAACTTAAGGTTTTGACGTGGGAAACAACTCATTGGCCATTCATCATCTACAATTTGCTGATGACACCATCCTTTTCTCCCCTTATGATAACCTCTCCCTCACAAACATGTTAAACATCATTTTGCTTTTTGAGGAGGCATCGGGGGTAAACATAAATCACCAAAAGTCAGAAATTTTTGGGATAAATCTTGGAGAGGATGAACTGACAGCTCTTCAATCCAAATTTGCTTGTAACTTGGGGACTTGGCCGACCACATACCTTGGACTACCCCTTCATGGTAAGCACCGGTCACTCTCTTTTTGGGACCCAATGATTGAGAAAATTCAAAAACGTCTCCTATCATGGAAATCCTCCTATCTCTCCAAAGGCGGTAGACATACTCTCATCCAAGCCACTTTATCGAACCTCCCTACTTACTATCTTTCCCTCTTCCCTTTGCCATCAAAAGTAGCACATACTTTGGACAACATCTACACAAGATTTCTGTGGAAGGGTAACAAAGACAATAGTGGACTACATCTCACCAGAAGAGACACTATACAACATCAAATCCATATGGGAGGCCTAGGGATTGCTAATATGAAGCTGAAAAACAGAACCCTCCTTGCAAAATGGATATGGAGATTCATTACAGAGGAAACATCTCTTTGGAGGAAGGTGATCGAGGCAAAATTTGGTAAAGCATCATGGAACCTCAAACCTAACTCTACATCACTACCTTCTGCTAAAAGCCCATGGGCTGCCATTAGAAAGATGCAAAATTTGATTTTTGACCGATTGGCCTTTAAAACCGGAAATGGAATGAATAGTTTGCCTTTTAAACAATCATTTCCCCTCATTTTCGCTTTGTCAACAAGAAAGGACGCCCCAATCTCTGATATCTGGGACGAATCTACAGCTTGCTGGAATTTGGGATTAAGGCGGAACCTTAAAGATGATGAGATAATTGAATGGACTAATCTTAACCTTAGGCTATCAGAGATTCATTTAACAGCAGATAGGGATGTTGTTTACTGGAAACTAGAAACAAATGGTTCTTTTTCCACCAGCTCCCTCACAAAGGACCTCACACATAGCAACCAAGCTCCACAAACTAGCCTATACAACATTATCCGGAATGGAAATTGCCCTAAAAAAGTGAATTTCTTCCTATGGGAACTTAGTCACCGAGCCATCAGTACCAACGATAAGCTACAAAGAAGACTCCTTTTTATGGCTATTTCTCCACAATGGTGTACCATTTGCAAGAACAGCATGGAATCTCAACAACATCTCTTCACTTCCTGTACTTTTGCTTCTGATTTTTGGAATGTCATCCTCTTGGCTTTTGGTTGGTCCACAGCATTACCAAATGACCCTAAACTTCTCCTTGAGGCCACCTTAATGGGACACCCCTTCAAAAACATAAAGGAACAGCTATGGACAAATTTCATTCGAGCCTTTCTGTGGACTACTTGGGGTGAAAGAAATCAAAGGATCTTCATTGACAAGTCACAATCATTTGATCGTTTTTTTGATGCTATAGTGTTTAAAGCTATATCATGGTGTAAAACTTCTCCTAATTTTCTTTACTATAGCTACTTCTCCTACTTTTCTTTACTATAGCTACACTTCCCTCCTATCCAATTTGAAGTGCCTTTTATAACCCATCTATGGGCTTTTGTACTCCCTTATATGGGCTCCTTATATATCAATGAAATTGTTTCTTTCACAAAAAAATCATACTAGGATATTAAATAATCGGATTTCTTTCCACCATCTTCAAAAACATTATCTTATATTCAAAGTAAAAAATCCCGAATATCGTATTATTGCTCGAATGCAAAAATCATGAATCGTATTAGATATACATATTTTTTGTACAATTTCATTGATGATATGAAATATCCTAGTATCAATTTCATTTCAATCATACATTTTAAATCAATTTCATTTCATTGATGATATGTATTAGATATACATATTAAACCATCATATCCAAGGGCAATCTCATTTTATCATTTTATTAGGCCAACGTAAGCATAGTTCAACAATAAAGATATATACTCTTTCCCTTGAGATCGGAGGTTCAAATCCCAACCTTGTAGAATAGCAAAGATTTGTCGCAAATAATATATAAGAATGTATGCACGTCAAGCCACACCACCAAATACTATTATTACTCATTTGATGGCAACTGAGTAAAAAAATAGCATAGTTAATAACTAATTTAAGACATGACAAACTCAAACTACATAGAGGGAATCTTTTAAGAACATTCATTCTAAAAGGTTAAACGACGCATTACCACATAGTCCCATCCATGTTTCTCTGCAAATGCCTTTGCAGCTTCTTCGCTGTCAAAAGACAGTGCAGAATCCCCTACATTGGCGTAGGGGTCCCCAGTAGAAGTCCAACCCATTAATGGGTTTTCCCACCTACAAACATGATGGTAAAGCATAAGGAAACTCTTCACTCTGCTAGAACTGAGTTAAAAATTCAGTTAACTACTGAAGCAACAATTTCATATCTTTGAAAGAACCAAACCCAGGAAAAAAAATAAAGGAAATAAGAATTCATACTTTTGCGTTGACATAAAATTGATTTTCCACTTTCCAACCTTGCCTGATCCTTGCTGAGATGCAGTTCTAGCAGGAGAGTAGATTACAACCTAGTATAATTTCATAATAGGAACACACATGAATCGAGCTGGTCATATTAAAAAAAAAAGATGAATATTACAAGCAAACCCAACGGAAATGGCTTTCATTTTAGAACTTCAAGATTAAACCTCAGCATGTAAAGTTAATCCCTAAAAGATTAAGTGCAAATTAAAAAATCCCAACATTCGCGTTTTATTAGTCAAGTATGGATGATTCAACGATTAGTCCCGAATAACTTACACAGACAGTAAGATGGTAATTGATCAAATATTTTGTTAAATGCCAACCAATAGATTAGGATCTTGTGAATGCAACCAATAGCAGTAACAATATAGAGTAGCTTCGAAAAAATCAAAAGAAAAAAGGTGCAGCTGATCTTTGTGAATCTGTGATTGGACCTCGGTACCTCTAATCTCCTCTAGAATTCTCACCTTATTTTAATAAATTTCCTTGCCTATCAACATACAATTGGTAATAACAGCAACGCCATAGAGATAAATTAGCCAGAACAAAAAAAAAAAAAAAACTTTCATCTCCTTTTGTTAACCGACTACATTTGGAAATAGTACCAACAAATAAACACCTGAAGGGTTTAGCCGCTGCAGACCATTCATAAAAATAAAAATAAAAACCACACGCGTAGGAAAAAAAAAAAAAAACCTAGTCCCCAGAAATCATCAATACCATCCATAAACCCGATCCCTCGAAAATACACTAAAATGTAAGCAATCAGAAACTCATAGATAAATAGTACAGAAAATGGATGCCTGGGGTATACCCTCCTGGTAAGGTGTTCCTCTGGAATTCCAGAGACCATGCCGATCTCGCCGGGCTTGACCTGAACCAAGGAGTCGGCGGAAAATGATCTGCAGAGAGGAGCCAGGGTACCCCGGAGACCACATCGGTGGTTCCAGATTCGCTGCAAAGAGTTGGCCATATGTCGATGAACGAAACTCGACGCGAAAACTAGTTTTTCCGTCCGGCCCGTCGGGACCCGTACGTTAAATACACAGTTTCGATGAACGACTCATAAAATATTTGCGCTTTGTTTTGTTAATTAAAAACTTGTCTAAAATGCGTACTCAAAAAAAAAAAAAAAGAAGTCTAAAATGCAGGTCCTGGCTTTAACATAATACAAAAGTAAGCGAAACTTAACAAAAAAAAAAAAAAAAGATTGTTTTGTAAGTTTTTGTTTTTTACAGCTAAACTCATTTCCTAACTATTGCAGCTTCCGTTCAATACTAAAACAAAGGCTTTCGGGGAGCATATAAGTTATAAATTATATTACATTTTTATTTTTTCTACTACGATAAATATAGGGATAAAAAATTTAAATCTCCAACCTTCCATTAAAATAAAGATTCGAACTCACGACTTTTTAATTAGGAGTGGATAACTTAAACTAAGATTGACACACACAATATATATATATGAAAGTATAAATTAATGTAATTTTTAAGCTATAACATGTACACACACCATATTAGTTTCATAAAACTTCTATAGACTTCTATTTATAAATTTTGTTAACATTTAATAAGCTTCAACTCTATTTCGAATTTTTTTTTAATACAATATGTACGTGTAGGAGATCGAATTCACAACCTCGTGGTTGGGGTATATATTAATTACTGTTAAGCTATGCTCCCATCGACAAACTCTACTTCAAATTTGATGGTAAAAGAAAAACAAATGTATACTTTCAGCCACAACGAACACAACGATAATTGACATATATCTAAAACTTTTATTATAAGTTCGATTCACCAACTCCATAAGTTGTACTGAAAAAAAACCCCAACTTCGAAGATTAATGAGTTATTTATTGACTTAAAAATGCACCTCAATTACCTCTGGCCATAAATAAAAAACAATTGACATTTTATCTCTATCTCTACCTCAAAATTTTTATTAGTAAAAATATTGAAACTAGGCATTTCCATGCATGTTGAACTAAAATACCTCTCTCTTTTCTTTTCTTTGTGTATAAAAAGGAAAATAAAAAAACAACAGTATACTGTAGTACTTAATAAATTTCCATCTAATCCTTCAAATTGTTTAAATATATATTTTTTTAATTAGTTGTACTTGTTTTTGTAATTATCACATTAATTTTACGAATTCCATTGAAAATCGTGTAAAAAAAAAAAAAGAGGTAGACAGTTTTATTTGATCCACCGAGTCCAATTGGCAGTGATTTGTAATTTGCTTCAAACGAGGTACTTCTCGAATTATTTTGACAGATAAATTGATGATACAGTCCAAAATTCCCACTTTTTCTCCTCTCTCAAAAGCTATTTTCGCTCCATAATTTCCATTTCCTCTTCTTCCATTTTCAGGATTCGTGTAGTTTCGGCGATGTGACTGCTAAATTTCTCGTCTCCTAATTTGTCCACTTCCCGGCGGATCTTTCCTTCGATCGGACACAACGCTCGTAAGCTGCCATAGGATAATCTCAACGACAGAAAAATGGTTTAAGCTGTGGTCTTTGTTTGTCTCCAAAGTTCCACCCAACTACGATATTCTATTATTCCCTATCTTTTGTAAGGTAAGAAGAGACAGAATCTTGTTTCAGTTCTGTTTACTCAATTCCTTTTTTTTTTTTTCAGTTTGGATGAATTGTTCTGTGCAAATCAAAGTATGTTAAGACACTACAATCTGGGACCTCCTCGGGAAGAAAATCGATTAGATACGTTTACCAATTTGAGTTGTTTGGGAAGAACGATATTGCATATATCTTTAATCAACCAACAACCAAACAATTTCGGTATTAAATGTGACATAGTGGTGGTAATGAAGGATGGAATTGTTTCCATGAAAGCTTTGGCTACACACTTGACCATTTGGTCGTTTATCAATTTGTTATTTTTGCTCTAGAATGGATCAAATTTGTGTTGAAAGCTTGTTATGTGCAATTTCATGTTCTTTGAGAAGTATCTGTTCGATGCAAACGATGGAGTTTCTTATTGGTCAGTGCTTAGTCTTTCATGAATTGATTTGATTGCTAATAAGAGTACGGTTTCTACTTCAACGGGGAGCTTTTGCAAATGGGTGCGCCAAAGCAGAAATGGACAGCTGAAGAAGAAGCTGCCCTTAAAGCAGGAGTGATCAAGCATGGGGCCGGAAAATGGCGCACAATACTCACAGATCCAGAGTTCAGCTCAATTTTGCATCAGCGCTCAAATGTGGATCTCAAGGTGCCTCCCCCACCTCTAATTCTTGTTCACTCACCAGAGCAATTAAGTCACTGGATGTAGAAATTCACTAAGCATCCCATGTTGAATTTTTCTTTCCATATTCTAATTGGAAAAACAGTGCTTGGTTTAACTGAAACATCAATGATTTTCCACTGTAATTTTGGATCTGAACAGGATAAATGGAGAAACATAAATGTTACTGCAATTTGGGGGTCTAGGCAAAAAGCTAAGCTCGCACTTAAAAAGAATTCGTTGGCCCTAAAACATCATGATAATTCTATGGCAGTAAGCACCGTGCTTCAGAATGAGGAGATTGTTGATGCTAAGCCACTTGCAGTTTCAAATGGAACAACTCGTACTAATGGTCCAAAAGAACCACTTGCAAGGTCTCATGGCAGCGATTATGTGAATCTTTTTTGTTCCATGCTGTTGCATATCCAATTGTGGTTAAGTAAATATTGACATTACTTTTTCTATCTTACAGTAAACAAATCATTATTTAATCAACGACACACATGATATGTATACTACAAAAAGATGAGCCATCACCTCCATTTTGTGCTTGTGTATATATAGAACTTTTTTTAAATGTAGTTACCAAACCCCCTCGACTTTATTGCATGTAGTGCCACTCTAATTTTCAGGAAATATCTTTCACGGTGTACTTTTAAAGTGACCATTTCTTTTTGGGAGGCAATATTCCTTCAATTTTTGTGCAACAACTTTCCTGTAATCAAATGAGGGAACAAGAGGTCTCAATCGGCTCTATTGTCTTACTTATTGCCTTTTATGATAGTATACTAGAACTAAGTAATGCCACTTTAATGATCCAGATGATCTTTCACTGCATTCAGAATGAGAAGATATAATTGCCAAATTACATATCTGTTAGACATGGTTTTTAAGCATCATGCAGTAAAAGAGTCTTTCATTAGAAGCTATAGGTGTGTACACTTCCTTGCCTGCTTTTGAATTGATTTATAATACCTCTTTTACATGGTGTAGATTGGACAAACTTATATCAGAGGCCATTAACAACCTAAAGGAGCCAAGGGGTTCTGACAGGGCTGCAATTGCTATGTACATAGAGGTGCTAATGCATGTCACATTTGAATCTAAATGTTGGACAATTTTGTATATGCAGTAAAGATCTTTCCTGCCCCTCCAACTTCGGGTTTACTTATTCACTGGTCATATTCACAATTATTTCTTATTCATAACTGGATGAATGTATCAAGACCCTAGTGTTGTAATTGCTATGAACTGCTGTACTATGTCATTTTCTTTCTTTGGAAGCGATGACATGCAATCAAGAGATTCATTAAAATGTGATTTCTTCATCTATTTACAGTACTGAATGCTTGTCTTTATGCATGTGTGCATATAAAGTAAGAAATATTTTTTCATTAAAAGAATAGGAAAGAAACAAAAAAGAGTGATAAGACATCTAACGGAAACCGAGATTTCAAAATGGTTTTCTTGTTTATAAAATTTACTTTCAGGCAGTTTTATCATCTTCACTAATGGGACTTCTAGAAATATAACTTTCAGTTCCTGGGTTTTTGTTATTCATAATTTAGATTTCTAATATTTTGTGTACTTTGGTCACTTGAAGTTTTAGATTATAGTACAATCTCACAAAATTTAAATAAAGATGAATTCAGAAAATCTGATGGCCGTAGCTGTACGCATTTCTCGGTTCCATCTTCTTACCTGAATGCCTCTGCATGATTATATATAATCTTTTTTTTTTTTTGGACAGGAATCGTTCTGTATAAATCTGAAGTTTTCAATTGTTCTCTGTGCAGGAACATTACTGGGCCCCGCCAAACCTTAAAAAACTCCTTTCAACGAAACTAAAGCATATGACTGCAAATGGAAGGTTGATAAAGGTAATTCTCCTACTATAATTCAGAAACTATTTGGAAAATTATTTTTTCCAGCAGCTCTCAAGACTGTTGAGCAATGCTAATTTAATGTGGCCGGTAAGCCTGTGTGTCTAATATCTTCGCTAGGAGGAAAGCCTGAAGGAGCAGTGGCCTATGGAGTTATATATTAGCAAGGGCAATTGAGAAGGGTATTTTGAATCTCTTATGCCCGAGAATTATGTCAGCCCTTTCTGGGGAGTGTTTGTGAGGTTAGGTCTAGAGGGAAAGTTAGGTGATAACTATAATGTAAATAAAAGAAATGAAAAGGGGAGGAAGAAAGGAGTAAGCAGGTTTTGATAGTTTCTGGGAGTGGGCAAGCACTCAAAATCATGTGACCCTCACTGTTCGAGTAATCCTCTTGGCAGTCAGTTCTTTTAATTGTTTGGTCGGGGAAACTAATTTGTTGAAATGAGATTTTATCAATGGGACACAAGTCCATGCTTGAGAAGACAGACCATGCTTGATATGAGGTATTTAAGCCATCTAAGGTGATTTGTTTGTCTTTCTAAATGGCATTTTGGTCTATAGCCCCAGTTCGGAGACTTGTGTTCAGCATTTAAGATGCAATGCTGCATGATCAAAGACTGTATGCTAACCTAAGGAATGTTTATTTGCCTAAATAGAACTAGAGTACCTCGGTCATATATTATGAAAGGGGGGTGGGGTATCAGCTGATCAGCAGAAAATTCAAGCGGTGTTTCTCTGTGTGTTTCAAGAACGTTGAAGAAATTAAGGTGGTTCCTTGGTCTAACTGGGTAACTATAGAAAATTTGTGATTGATGATGGATACATTTTCTGGCCACTCATGGAACAATTGAAAAGGGATCAGTTTGCATTGGTACATCTAACGCCAACAAGCTTCTCAACAGCTAAAGAGTGCCATGGTAAATGCCTTGGTTCTTGCTTTACCAGAACTTTGAGCAGCCATTTGTTGCTGAGGATGGCACCTTTTTTGTGGGAGTTGGGGCATTTTAATGCAAAATTAAAAACCCTATTGCCTATTTCATAAGGCCTTGGTGTATGGAAGGGAACTAATTGCAATATTGCTAGCCATTCAAGAATGATGACCTTACATGCACGAGTCATAAAAATAGACACTACCAGAATCTAAAATTCTTGATCGGATGATGGTGGTAAGGATACCTCTAAATGGACACCAAACTCCTAAGTTTTGACTTTGCGTTTCAATACAAGCATCTGGTAAGAATAAAGTAGCAGATGTCCTTCAATTGGAGGGACCGCCATTCTTTGTAGCCTTGAGTATGGTCCATGGAGAATACCTTTGACCCCAATGTACTCAATGGAGGATTGTAGAGGACATGTTTTTTTGTAGAACGTAAAATCCAAACTGAGGACCAACCTATGATTTATCTGGGCTTTGGACTGGATGGAATTGTCTTACTTTTTCTAAGACCTTATTGGGGTGCTAAATGGAGCTCCTTGAGCTGTAAAATTCCCTAGGAACTTACCATTCTAGTCTGATGGGTGGTTATGAGGGCAGTACTAGTACTAAAGAGTTACAAATGACTAGCAAGGGATTATTCCTGGGAAGGAATGGAAACAGATGTCACACTATAGTCAAGTGTGATCTACCAATGGAGTAAACCATTGACGACAGCTCTGTAGGATTGCTACTACCTATTCCTCTATCTCAGCAAGTTCAGGAGGAAATAACAGTGGATTTTGTGGTGGAAGGTCTGCCCCACTCTGAAGGAAAGTATAGTCTTCTTTTGGTGATGGATAGGTTTATGAGTACTATGTTTTCTTTTGCCACATCGCCCCTTCACAGCTTAAGTGGTAAACGTCCTTTTTTCTGGAAGTGGCATATGGCTCCATAGATTTGTCTTCAATCATATCCGACAGAAAAGAATTTCCAAAATTTATCTTGGCAGCAACTCTTCAGGATGCAAGAAACACACTTGAAGAAGAGCACTCCTTTCACCCACAAATGGATAGCCAGTCCAAAGTTGTAAACGACTGTTCAGAAGCAAATCCTTGACACACCACTGACATTGATAAACCAAAACAGTGGATGTGCTGGATTAATTGGCAAAAATTTGGTTTAACACTTCATACCTTTAAAAAACTCCTTTTAAGGCACTCCATGTTCAAGACCCAGTCGCATTTATGGTCAAGACCTAGTCACATTAACTGTTGGAATCATAATTCTTAATCCACAAAGAAATCTCTTAATGCTGCTTTATGGTAGGGAGAACCCTTAGATCCTCAAAACTTTCTAGAGTTTCTATGAAAATCCATCCTCACCTATGTTGTGCCCTTCCTCCCAAAGCCTTCTGGCATATTGTATTCCAGGTCTAGCCCAACATGTGTGAAGATATTGGTCAATAAGAAGAGGAAAGATTTTAGTTGTGGGAGGTGGCTTGGTTTTCCTGAAGTTATGCCCCTACATCTTGTGACGTTATCAGATGAGAAACTTGCACCCACCCCTTTCCCAATGGAGGCGTAGGTGTGTAATGTGGCACATTGATGGACTTTACCCGCTACAAGTGCTATAACTTCAGCATCTCGTGTGTCCCAAATTTGTCCAAATTGTGGCTCTACATTTAAAGGCATACCTGTTCCCCCCATCTCAACTCTGAACAGGATGTGTTGTGGAATCTTAAATAATATTAGATGTCGGCCAACATAGTGTCCTCAGTCAAATGGTGTGGAAGTACTGGTTAAATGAAAGGGCTGGATTGACACTGGTGCTAGAGCCATTTAATAACATAGCAAGACAATTCATGCCATTTCACCATGAGGACAAAGTGCACCATTGGGCATGGGCAAGGGGTAACGATATAACCTACTATGCGTCTAGTGTATCCACATAGGAAGAAGGCATGAAGGAGCAGTGTCTTATAAGGACTTACAGAATAGCAAGAGCGGGTATTCTGGTACATATATGCATGAGAATGACATGAACCTTGGGGATTGTTTGTGGGGTACTTCTGCTGGAGAAAAAGTTAGGTAGGAGATGCTGGACCCTCCAAACGTGCCAAGTTTTGTGGTTAAGAATTTCTTGAAGGGCAATTTGAAACCTCACCAAGTATTATATGAAGGGGCATACTTTCAGAAAATGTTTCTGAAGGATGGTCCATTACGCTGTAGTATAAAGAATTCATACTTAAATTAGAGTCTTATTTTCCTTTTCATTATGGGATGTAGAAAGCCTGATAATTGAGAAGTTATATATGCAGGCACCGTTGTAAATTAATAATGCAAGTGATACGGAAATGGTTAAGAAAATTCCATGAATCTAGGGGAACTTGAGGGTGGCAAATGAATGGTAATACTGTAGTTTTGACTAGATCATTTATATGTTTTTTGTTTGCGTAGGTAAAGCATAAGTACAGAATTGCTCCAACTTCAGCCTTATCTGGAAAAAGAAACGTTCCATTATTACTCCTGGAGGGCAAGCAGATGGATTCTTCGAAGGCTGAAAAGGGTGAAGTCAAAATCATTACTAAATTCCAGGTTGACTCGGAACTTTCAAAGATGAAGGTAATGACTGCAGAGGAGGCAGCTATAGCTGCCGCACGTGCAGTAGCTGAGGCAGAGGCTGCCATTGCAGAGGCCGAAAGGGCTGCAAAAGAGGCAGAAGAGGCAGAGGCTGAAGCTGAATCAGCACAAGTTTTTGCTGAAGCAGCAATGAAGGCATTGGAGTGCAGAACGTTCCCTACCAGAAGTCCTATTCAGAAAGTTCTTCTCCAAGGTAATACAACACATAACTTCAGTCATAAAGTACAAGTTTACGTACTTAATATTCCTGCATATCCTGTTTAACGGCACTGCAAACTTGTATATCCACGTATTTGTTGTTTTGATTTTTGATATATCAATCTCCAACTTATGAAAATACATGAAAAAACATAATACAAGTTGATTGTTGGAATCTTTGCTTATGTTTTAAGAAAATTGCTCATGCATTATTTGTTTGTCTTGAGGTCTGTAATGCTACACTTGGATGTTAACGGCTCACCTTCCCTTGGCTCTTTGCCAAGTCAATTTTGATTCTTCTATCAACGATTCCACATTAGAGATTGAAAATTTAATGAGAGTTCATTGGCATCTTGCGAAGTAACTATTCATTTTATTCTGGTCTTACTTGCATCTGTGTCTAGCATTGTTGAACTTGTATGTTATGAAGCTACTATGAGAGGGCAAATTGAAGCCTATTGCCTTTTCTTTTCATGTCACTTAGCTTCTTTTTCTCCCTCTTTTCTTTTTCTTATTTTTTTTTGGCAGATAACAAAACTTTGCAATGACAACTGTAGGCAATGTGTTCTGAGAAGATGAAGCTGCTGCAGCATTGCCATCTGCAAGTGGATGTATCTAAAATGTAGATATTGTTAGCATTGTAAATCGGCATAATGCGATTGCCTTTTGAGAAAAACAGCTTCTGGGGATCAAATCATCGGAAATGTATGTCGGTAATGTGATTCTAAAATCAAAAAAATGGTAAAAGATTTTGGAGAGGTAGATATACGTACGTAATCTGCAAATGCTGTTTTCTAGGCAGACTTTTTGTGATCCTAAGAGTAAATCAAATTTATAAATTAAGATATGATTCTCCGTCTGCCCAACACACAACTGGGAAGTTCATGAACTTAATATGTGGAACGATGTTTTTATATAGGTATAGAAATGAACAACTATGAATAATTATTAGCATTTAGAACAGTAGAACAAGCATGTCTGCTGGAGGTTGAAACCGAACTTCTTTTTTTTTCCTTCTAAAATTAAACTAGTAAATGAATATGTCAACTAGTAAACGAGAGATTACGGAGTCTTTTACAACCGTTTCATTTTTAATATTCTATTTTAAAAAATTATGTTTGTTTTTTATAATCATTTCATTTTTAATTTTCTATTTTAAAAAAATTATGTTTGTTTTTTATAATATTGATAAGTTTTTCACTTATAACATTTTTGAATTCTTATCAAAATTTCAAAAAAAAATTTTTTTTTTCAAAATTACTTTTCTTCCTTTAAAGTTAGCCTATGTTTAGCAGTAATGTTTTCAAGTTTAGTTTTTAAAAATAGAAAATATAAAACGCAACAATTATCCAATAGAGCTTAAATAATCCAATTGGTGATTGGAGTATTTATGCAGGCATGAATAGTTAAAGTAAATGAACATTTTCACTTATTAGTGAGAAAAAGAAACAAGTTCCCACAATGGAGAGGCTACCAAACAGGAATTTTGATTTGGAGTTCTGATTTTGGAGAGGTATTCTATTGCTATATTTGTGTTTGATTTTGCATTCAAGCATGAAATTACATACTATTAGAACTTCTACTACTTGAGCCTTTAATATATAAACATTTGGATAAGATGGATAGTTTTGCTACTAGCTTTGGGAACAGTTTATGAAATTATGATTAAAAGTAGCTGCAATTATTCATAGGTTTTTTTTAGAACGCAGTAGAAATCGGAAGTTCAAACTCATGGTCTCTTAGTTACATCATATTTCTAAAAAATCATTTCATTGGTAGGGAAAAGAATAGAGGAAAATTATTATTAAAATTGTTTCCCATAAATAACACCTCATACTATTTCATTGGTAAGGAAAAGAATAGAGGAAATTATTATTAAAATTGTTTCCCATAAATAACACCTCATAAATAATAAGAGCAACAAATATATTCTAAAAAAATGTACCCCATCAGCATATCTCATCGACCCATCAAACGAAATCGATCACCAAACACCAAATTTCACAACTTCTTGCCAACAATTTAAGGTCACATGAGGAGCTGAGGAATGAAAATTGTTTCATTGTTCTTCATCTATCTCAGGGAAATAACAAACTACATAAACCTTTTCCTCACTTCAAAGGAAATTCTGCTAAACTAAAGGTACACTTATTTCCTATATCACAGTTCACATTAGACGAGTTATGAGTAGAGAAAGACAGGTAGAGCAATAAGAACAGAGTCATGTTCTTCGTCTACATGAGGTTTATGGATTTGTTAAACTCTTCAAGTACTTCTTAGAATGTCAGAATGACACTGATTCTCATTGAAATCCAGTGGAGAAAAGCCGAAGAGGAAAAATCAAATGTACTTACTTTCAATCTCATGACAAGCAACAATTTGATTTTGAAATGTAATCTTAGTAAAAGCTTGGCTCTATCAAAATCTTCGATAATCCTTAAACAATGGCAGCATTATTTTACTCCATAAAGAACATATGAAATGACGAGAAAAAAAGGGTCATTCCAGTACCGCAGTAGCTCCCAATTCCTTGAGCTTTTCAATAATTGGATTTCCCTGATCTTTCGTTACTCCCTTCTTCAGCACCACCGGCACCTTCTCCACCAAATCCTTAGCCTCCTTCAGACCCAATTCAGTGAACGTCCTTACCTCCTTTATAATCTTGATCTTCGCCGCCGCATCAAATTTCTCGAGCTTAATATCAAACACGGTTTTCTCAGCCTCTTTTGCTTCGGCGGAGGCAGATCCGGCGGAGGCTGAACCCGGTGCGCTTAGCCCAGAAACCGCAGGCCCGTACTTGTTCAACCCCATTTTCAGCCGGAAGAGAATAGCATAGTCATGTCGTTCAATTTTACTGAGGCCAAGGAGCTCATCGGCGATCCGCTCGAGTTTCTGGATTCGTTCCTGGGAGACGGTGCTGAGGGAGCGAACTAGTAATGGTCTCGGAGCGACTGTGAGAAGTCTCACTAGAGCTTTTGCTGGAAGTTTGGAGGCAATGGATGGCATTTCGAGGAATTAGGGTTTCAGAGAACTCCGTTGATGTCGATAAATCACAGAGTGCCGTTCTTCATTGAAGCACCGAGGTTCTACAGGCGGAGGAAGCCGAGGGTTGCTGTGAGTTCATTAGGGTTGTCCCTGCCATGAGTGACCCTCAAAACTACTAGAGAATTAGAAAAGTGTCTCCAATATCAACAATTTGAATAATAGTCCAAAAATATGCGAAAAGTCCACTTTACCCTTTAATAGAAATACTTCGAAAATTTATTAATTAGCATTATAATTATAAAACAAATTACTCTCCGTGGATTCAAATCAACCACCAGTTTAAAATCCTATTACAGCTTCATGCTTCTTTATTGTTAAATCTAATGATAATGATTAAATTATTCTTTGTCAAAATCATTTAAAATAAAACACTATTTTTCTTTGGAATACTCTGTATCAAAATCCTCTTAAATTAATTATGCATTTGTAATACTACTTTTTTCCAACCGTTCAAAATATTCTTTGAAAAATGATTAACTTCCATCCGTTCAAAAGCAATTAATTGAGCTTTATCGAAGTATTTGTAAGAAAAGTTTTCATTTAAGAACAGTATTCTCAATCTCAATATCATTCCAAGACACTATAGATTCAACCTTGAAAGAGACAAGTGGTAAGAATTCAAACACTTGTTGCGCCTTATTATTTTGATAAAATGCAATGATTTAAAGCTATGCATATGCAAATTGTGTAGATATGTACAATAAACAGACACATAAAAGGACTGCACTAAAGTGTACTAATTCAAAGGGTGGAGAAATAACCCATCGGTTTTCCTCTCTTCCTTCCAAGTTTTCAGTATTTCATTAACAGAAGGCGAGTTTGAATCATAAGAATCATCAGATCTATCAAGTAACATGTTAAGCACTTCCTCATCATCTTCACTGCTGACACACAAATCGAAAGTCGAGAGCTCATCGTTGGAATGACCCGAAAACGTGTTAGTCCCTAGAGCACCTTCATCAGAAAGACTCGGTGACCAGGGGGCCATATTTGAGTCACTCTCGACCTTCATGTTCTCCATGTTTTCAGACTGGGAGGTGTCCTCTGGTATCCTGGATTTGCAGAGAACCCGCAGCGACCTTGACAAGTTCGAGACTGTGGCTTCTGATGCATCACAGTCGCTAAGAGCGTCTGATAGTTTCTTCAAGTTATTCCAACAAATCCTGTCCATGCTCACTTCAAAAAGTTCTGTCCATTGTCTTTTGGTTACTTGGAATGGAGCATAACACATGGCTTTAACCAAGGTGACAGCCTGCTCATAGTTCTCTTGAACTATAAGCTGCAATATCATTTCTGTGAACAACAGTGGATGGGGAATTTGTCCAGCCTCCAAGATTGAGTCAAATGCATGATCTAATAGATACCACTGAAATAGATATAGATTAAAGCATATGAGGTCCGTGGCCAATCTATTTGACTCTAACTTCAGTACAAATAAAGGGGCATGTAAAATTAAAGGTCGGCAACTCGACGTAGAGAAATAACCAGCAAAATACACTGGACCAACTAGAGAAAAATAGATTTTACCTTCCCAGCTCTGGAAGCTTCCACAAGTACCGTTGCATGTTTACTTTGATCTAGCTGGTATCCAGACAGAGCCATTTCCCTGTATACATTCTCAAAATATTCCCACTGGAGTGCACTAGCAGCTGCCTCAAGCATCGAGCCATACGTATATTCATCTGGGATTATAGAATGAACAGAACAACTTGGGGAGGAACGATCAGCTTTTCTCTTTATTTCTTCAAATAAATCTTTAGCTTTAGAAAACATATCATTTCGGCCATAAACTTTAAGCATGGTATTTATAGTCCCTATATTAGGCGCACAATTTCGCCTCATGTACTCGAAGATAGATATGCAATCATCAATATGTCCACCATCAAAGGAAGATAAGATCATGCCAGTGAAGGTCACCACCAACGGTTTCATATGTGGTAGTGTTTTCATTTTTCTTACCTGCAAGTCACATTTAATGATGAGAATAGAACTTCCTAGCCTGCTATTACTACAATCAAGATTCAAGGTTATGCAACATTAAGATGTTATGCAATGATAAATATGATGATGTTTTTTACAAAATTTGAATCCATGATAATACCAAAATTTCAAATGGTCATAAACATTGCTGAGACACTTTTGGTAAGATTTATACGCAAGAATCAAAATCAATAAAAACAGAGACCACCATTGCAGGTTGAACTTAAATTTACTGAAGTCGGGGTCAGGTATTTAGAGTCTAGAATCAAATTAAGAAATGATCCTAGACAAGGTTCCTTAAAAGTGACAAACTAAATATTTAGATAAATATTAATGAGGAGCCTACCTCTACCAATGCATCTTGCCACCTCCCATTGTAACATAGACAACAAGCTAGTTCATAATAGACACTGGCAGATCCAACTACTCCTCTTTGTTCCATATCCCTGACTGCTTCAATAGCTCCATTAACATTTCCTTCCTCCCAAAAAGCTTTGACAAGAACTACAGTCACAAGACAGACATATTAAGTCAAGGGTCGGGACAATAACCATTTCTAGAAGACATAAAAATAAAACTACCTCTGTACGTGTTCGCCTTTAGAGTTTCCCCACTCTTCTTCATTTTTGTAAAAAGCTTGTGGAGATGCTCATACTTTCCAGATTTCAGCATTACCTTTCAATAATCACAGTAAGACTTGAACATAAATACCTCAAGGATAGCCAAATATCAACTTACATGCAAGATTCCTCTTTATTGAAAAAATACATCAAGCCTACAGTTTACTAGGAAAGAAATCCAAGAATATCATTGTGGGCAACTAGTTATCAGCTCAACAGAATAGCAAAAAGGCAAAGCTACAAACAAATAGTATCTTACTAATACTATATATATTAATAGGAAGAACAAGAAGAAGCCATCAGCTCAATTTACCTACTCTGGGGGAATGGTGGGCCTAGCAAGTACAATTCGTTGTTGCTCAGCCTATCTCCTTGGGAGGTAATTACTCGGAGAGATCTAAAAATTTGATGTAGTGGTCAGTTAGTGCAGAGCACTAGAGGTGGTTAATTACACTACTTGGATATGATTTGGCAATTCCATATAATCATGGGTTGAAGGATAAGGCTACTAACTCATGCCCCCAAGGAGTAAAAGGTTTGGGATCTCCAGACATACTGGTTTAGAGGTCTCAAGTTTGAGCCTTCCGATGAGCTTAATACCAAAAATCCTTGATATCTCCCAGATCCGGGCCTTGAGGCGGGTGCAGGTGTCCCTGGGTACCAACATAATAAGTACCTAATTATGTCTCCTGCAGGTTTGTTACAGCTCTTACCCCTATCTAAATTAGCATGGGACATCATGAACGGTTGTGGAAGTTATAACACAGTTAGAGTGAAGGCATTCACACCTGATGTTCCGATTAGAATTAATATTCAAATCCAATAAGATAGAGAGGTCGAATTTTATACTTGGCAGATCAGCAATGCAGCCCTTCCATGCAAGATCATAAATAGACAAAACATAGACTACACATACACATCTCCAATATCCGCCTATCTCAAAACAATAACTTTGAATCAGTAAGAGAGAGAGAGAGAGAGAGAGCTATTTTCTGGTATTGACCTCCTGACCTCCATTCATAATCTCAATCAGGTATCACCACACTCCATTAAACACAAAAAAACTTAGAAGTTCAATTCATGAAATAGGAGACAGTAAGTACCTCCATAGAAAGTCCATATGTTGCTCCATTAGGTTTCAAACCACTCTTTCTCAACTGTGTGAACACCCAGTAGACACCTTTCCACTCGTGCGTGGGAATGCATGCGTTCAAAATCTAGCAAGAATTTTGGAGGGGGTTAGCCAATTCTTCTAGTTTAATGACTGAACAATGGAAAAAAAAAAAAGGCTTGTACTACTTCTTGTAGTTCATATCACATGAATTATCTTGGGATTCCTTTCAATATTTTGTATCTTTAAGAAACAAGACAATTCATGTGATATAAAATTATATGCGAAAACATGGAGATTCTAGTACTCTCGTTGCACTAGAAACATTTTCCAGAAAATATAATGACGTCATTAACTACATAAATATACTCTCTTACAGCATTATATACAACAAGATCGGGTTCAACTGCAGGATCCCAAGATTTTCGGCACTTGTTTCTAATTTTTTTGGACGGCTGCTGCCTCATGCATTCAATAACTTTCAGCAATTGTTTCAAAAGACCAGCTTGACCCAGCGTAACAGCGATACTGTGATATGCAGCCATGTCGGGATATATATGGCCATCTCCCTGAATAAGGCAACTATAACATATCTAACAACATCATGTACGTATAGAAAAAGATTCTTGGAATATCAAGAGACAAAGGCACTCAAACATTACCCGCATCAAATTAAATATCTGAAGGGCTTCCTGAGGTTTCCTCGCCATCCCCAGAACAGCTAAGAGCTTTGTATAGACAAACCTGCAAAAGGTACAAATTTTTTCATAATAAAGGAAGGACTTTTTCAGTTAACTCAAAAAATAAAACTAGCACATTGATCGAAACATGTATAATTCGTCGAACGCAAGGAAGTTTCCCACAAAGAAGGTAATAGTAAATATTCACCTTCTAATTTTTCACATATAAATTCAGTATGGATTAGAAAACTTGCCTGCTTTTAAAATGACTGTGACTTTTAAGATTGTACACCCATTCGACCACTGACAAGGACTGTTTCCAGCATCCCCTAGCACCGAGGCCATCCAAAATTTTAAGTAGTTGACCTTCATTAAACTGCAATCCTGACCGTATCATCATCCTGGAGAATTTCCAGTCCCTCATGGAAATCTCCCTCGAACTGAGCCTGAAAATAGTAACCTAGCTATCTTGAGTCATCGAAAATCTCATCATCGTTGGCAATTAATCCGAAACCGAATTGAAACATGTCGAGAATCAGCTCACTGCCATATTCTCCACAAAAAATATATATATATATATAAACCTGTCAACAAGGAACCGAATAACCTCTCCGTCGCCGCGCCTCCGTTTTACGGCATCAGAGCGACCATTTTCACTGTCCAGCCACTCATCCTTCAGTTCCACATCGTCGTCTAAAACCCACTGCAACTCCTCGAGCTTACGAGCCTCAAACAGTTTCCTCAACTCTGTCAAATTCTCCTTCTTCAGATTCTCCCCATCGTATCCTGTTCTGAAACCGGTAAGTTCTTTAAGGTTTACTCCTTCCAGTCTCTCCCAAGGCCTGCCGACCATCAAGCCACTGCCTGGTTTCGCCTCTATGGCCTTGGAGAACTCCTTGTACTCGCTTCTCAAAGTCCGGAAATGGGTTTCCTCGGCAATTAGCTGCTTTTGGGACTCAGAAAGGGGCGGCGACTGATGAGCCAGTCGGTTGAGTTTGCGGTTGTGCTTCTGAATTTCTTTCTTCCGAAGTGCGCGGAGGATCTTAGGAGAGGGACAGACACCCTTTTGGAGGAGCGTTCGCTTAATTTTCTCCAAATCTGGTTCGAACTTCGGTGCAGGAATTGGTGCATTTGTGCTCAATGCATCCATTTTTGGAAGCAAAGATACCAATTGCTTCGACAGAAACGCGGCTGGAGGGCAACGGATAAGTGTGGAAGAGCAAAGGCTATTATCGCTTTCGTCGTTCTGAACCGAGCTAATTGGATGAACTAATATCAAGTATCAACTACGTACACCCATCACTACTTGGTACTTCTATCAAATGAGCTTTAGAATTTCACATCGGGGAGGGAGAGGAGAAACTAAGAGAAGTAATATGAAAAGATGCGAAATTGAAATAAATCACATTGCTCCAAATTCCATATCCTAATTTAGTGGAAAATTTAATTTCTCTGTTCTCCCAATTTAATTCCTAAAGTTTGTAACCCTTTCGTTTTTTTTATAATTCGAAATCGATGTCGGGTGGCTTCACCAGTTGGATCCTTATAATCGAGAGGTGTTGACGGTCACCCAACACTGTAATCGATATTGTGAGATTTGTCCTTTGAAGGGGAGAATCCCGGCTACATGCCCAGCGGAGATTGAACCGAGGAGGAAGTATCCTCATTCAACTACAAGCCCACTACGACACCACCCACCTGTGGTAATTTTTGTCCATTTTACTTCATGTAATTTTAAGAAGGGTGTATTTTAGTTTTTATTTATAAAATTTTAACAAAAGTTCATACACAACGAAAATCTTTTAATACAAATTCATGGCTACATTTCAAGAAAATTTATTAAATGAATTGTTATGCTAAGAGTATGATAGAAAGAAATAAGATAAAAAAATAAAATGAGTAACAAAAATGGTCACTTTTTTATCAGTATAGAAACTAAAATTGATCTAAATATAAAAATTAAAATAAATAAAAATATAGAAAGTAAATGGACTAAATTAAACGTTTTAGTACAAAATAATAAATTCATTCCTAATACGCAATGGCTTGTCTCCAATTTATAATCTACTGTGAAAAATCAAGGTAATCTTTGTAGTGTATAATCTACTATGGTTGTGTTTGCATTTTGAAAAAAAAAAAAAGTGTTTTCAAGTAAATTGTTCAAGGAATAAAATTGCGGAGTATTTTTAAGTGTATTTTATTTATTTTTAAAATCTTTCCAACTAAAGTTGACCAAATTATTATAAAATTTAAACTACAAACACAAGATTATTACACACACAAAATTAAATTGCTCTAGAAAGACCACATGTATTTATTAACATGGTATTCATTCATTTATTAATATGTTATTCATTCATTAAAGATCCAAGGTTGAAATCCCAGCTTTGAAAACTATTCCACACATAAAAAGACCGATGTTGAATTTCCCGGCTTTCAAAACTATTCCACACATAAAAGGGATGTATGTAATTCTTTCACCAATATAAACAAGTAAAAATGTCCAAAGAAAAGAAAAAACAATTAACAATAGCAGAAATTACAATCGAACTTATTTGAACACGACAAAACTAAAAGGTTTCATATTTTTGAACATCAAGGAAGAAAGTAGAAAAATCTTCCAATTGACAGTATCTTTGTCATCCGCCAGTGGAGATCAAAGAACAAAAGAATGGAGATACAAAAATGCATATAGGGGAATAGATATTCAATTTAATGAATCGTAGACAACTTTTATGGCCACTAATATACATAGAAATAATAGAGCTATAACTACAGTCCATTTTCAAACAATCTGAATCAACGCCCTCTCTAAATCTATGTGACTGGAAAAACATCTCACTCTCTCTGCTTCACCTGGACTTTCTTTTTTATACTGGGATAGTCTTCAAGATGGCAGCAATTGGCATCCCTATAAATCCAATTGCCACACAAAAGAGCCACTGCGACATATCCAGAGGGGTCGTGCTTGCAAATGTTCCCAGGAACTCGATGATAATTATTTGGAACACCAAGGTGGAACCAAGCACAGTTACAAACACATAGTTATCAAGTATGCCTTTGAACACATTGATTTTGTCCATCTCCCTGGAACTTATTTCGTTGAAAATCTGCCAAGAAGAAAATCCGTGTTAAGTTACAACTCTCCCAACAGCAAACTAGATATGAAATCACTATGGAATGAGGTTTTAAGAACTCAGGAATCCTTCGGGAATCGAAAGAGAGGAGGTTGCATTTGATTTGATCATATCATAGACCATTACTCTCCCAACAGCATTTGCAGTTAAAGGAACTTTTAGACCCACTCACAGTAGAATAAACACAGAAGGTTAAAAACAAGCAGCGTTAGGGAAAAAGAAAAGGGTACCTGACAGAACACAAAGGAATTGAAGATGAGCGTATTCAGTATCAAATCGGAACCAGGGCCCTCGAGATCAAACATTGCTTTTCCTTTCGCCTGCAGAAACCATATCACGCAGAACTGATACAAGGATTGCCCCAATATATTCCTCCACATGACATTGCTGATAAAACTTCCTCTCCTCCCAACAGGTAAGCGCTTCATCAATTCATCATTTGGAGGCTCAGTGGCGAGTGCCAGCGCTCCAAGTGTATCCATTATCATGTTCACCCACAAGAGCTGGACTGCCGTAAGAGGAGCACTACCTGAAGCATGTTGTTACACAGAAAGGTTAGCAGAGGGACGGAAAAATGACTAATAAAATAAGTGAACCAATCAGTATGATGAGGTGTGAAGATACTTAACCTGTCACACAAGCTGAAGAGAAGTTTACGATCAACGCTACTATGTTTACAGTCAGCTGGAACTGCACAAATTTTTGAATATTTATGTAAACGGAACGACCCCATTTTCCCACAGTCACTATGGTGGAGAAATTATCATCGAGAATTATCACATCAGCACTCTCTTTGGCAACCTAAAAGCCAGAAATAACGGTTCATTAAACTGTCAACTCACAGCAGAGAACATCATAAACTGATGCAGATAACACTCCTTGGAGTTTGAGTAGCCCTATTCTAAACTCACCTCAGTTCCAGCAATGCCCATTGCAAGACCAATATCTGCTTCGTGAAGAGCAGGAGCATCGTTTGTCCCATCACCAGTAACAGCAACAACTTCATCAAAAGTGGTCCGCAAATGCTTGACCAGAGTGTGCTTATCAAGAGGTGAAGATCGAGCCATCACCTACAAAAAGATCAGGAATTCTCGTAACTGTGAATCAGATTAACGAAATGTGGGAAATTTGATGATGCTGAAATATTAGAAAAATAACTAAGAAGCACCTGAATTTTGGGAATAATTTTAAGCAATTCGTCTAGGGTCTTCTCTCTGAAATCTGGACCCTCAATGGCAATGCCATCATCTGTGAGAATTCCACATTCTCTAGCAATAGCTTTAGCTGTATTGATATTGTCACCAGTAACCATTCGTACAGTAATACCAGCTGAACGACAAACCGCAACTGACTCTTTAACACCGGGACGAACGGGATCTTTAATACCCACTATACCTATACAGGTATAACCAGAAACTGGAATAGGATCTTTGACAGAGAATCCATTTTCCAGTTCCATATAGGCAAGGCAAAGTGTTCGGAGAGCTTCACCAGCAAACTGATTGATAATAACATTGAGATGCTTGATGGAAGCTTCATCTAAAGGAACAACCTCACCACTCGAATTGATCACCTTGTCACAGGCAGCCAACACTATTTCTGAAGCACCTTTAGTGTGAGCACGGAAACCACCTTCAGGAAATTGTAAGACAACACCCATCCGTTTTTTCTCAGAGTTGAATGGCTCAACTTTAATAAGTTTAGCTGCCTGTCTCTCAGCCTGAAAATCCCCACCAAGTGAGAGACCAAACTCTAATAATGCAGTCTCAGTGGGAGTGCCCAACAACTCACGCTTGCCATCTTTGTTGATTACAACTTCTCCCCCAGTGTTGTTGAATATTGATTGTTGGAGAAGTTTGATAAGAGAGGCTGGAAGGTCAGAACAGAAGCTTGAAACATTATTACTTGATTCCTTGACATTCATGCAAATGCATGATTTAACTACTGTCATGCGATTTGTGGTGATTGTTCCAGTCTTGTCACTACAAATACTTGTGGCAGAACCCATAGTTTCACAAGCTGCCAGGTGACGGACGAGTGCTTTATCATTCATCATCTTCTTCATGGCGAAGGCAAGGCTCAACGTCACAGCCAAAGGAAGCCCCTCTGGCACAGCAACAACAACAATTGTGACTGCAACAGCAAAGAATTCCAATATCTCTAAGGCATCGTCTGCAGACCAACTCCAGTGAGTCCCTTCTCGAAGTTTACGGCTAACCAATCCTTGAACCAACACAGCGAAAGTGATAATGGCAAAGAATAGACCTATTTTCCCAATAATTGTTGCCACTCCATTCAATTTCACCTGCAATGGAGTTTCGTCATCTCCACCTTCACTAAGAGTGGCCATCAACTTACCCCATTGTGTTCTCATCCCAACAGTAGTGACCATCATCTTGCAGGATCCATCTTGAACTTTAGTTCCTGATAGAAGATATGGGTTCTCTGCAGTCACCATCACTGGCTCACTTTCTCCAGTCAAACTTGACTCATCAATCAACACAGAGAACCCTGAAACAAAGAGTCCATCTGCAGGGACTTGATCCCCAATAGACAGGTGTACAATATCTCCAGGAAGTAAATCGTAAATCGACATTTTCTGTCTATAACCATTCCTTGTGACCTGAATTGATATCTTCTTTTTCTCCTTATCCAAGTCCTTGAACTGTAAGGATTGTCGATAATCACTAGTTGCCGTGACAAATACAACTAGTAAGATACTGGCAACAATTCCAAGGCCATCGTGAGCCCCATGTGGCCACCCCTCTGTTATTATGCCAACTACCAAAGAGACAAAAGCACAGAGTCCAAGGATCATGAGAGTCATGTCTTGGAGGGCCTCCCAAACGAACACCAAGAAACTCCTCTGTTCGCTCTCAGCAAATTTGTTAACTCCATAAATTTCTTGCCTGCGATTGAGTGCATCAGGATCGCTATTAAGCCCATTTGTTGTTGATGTACAGAGCTTTCCTGCAATCCCTTCAACCCCACCATGATGTTTAAACTTCTTTGGGTCATGGCCTTCAACAATAGACCCGAGCTCATCAGCACAAATTTGGAAACCTGCAGCTTTGACTTCCTCCGGAACATTATAATCACTCGGTTGCACACCTGAGATACCACGACAAGTTCCATCAAATATGAGAAAAACACCTTACATAACCACATTACTTTGTCAAATTCCAGAACTACCCACCTTGGATGAACTGAAATGCAGCTTTTGAGACTAAAACTGCGATCCTCAACTTCTCCTGCAATAATTAGGAGTGGATAAGTCAGCTCATAGTCATAGCAGAAGGAAAAAACTGTCAACCCAAGGCCAAATGGTAAGTGGATTGGTAAACTGTTATCACGTTCATCTTAAACAAAATGAATGGTTATCAATGCGTTTGGTCATTATTGCATAAAGAAAGGTGTTAGAAAGATCTAATGATCTCGGAGCTTATTCTTTTCTTTTCTTTGGTGGGGGGTGGAGGTCGCTCTTAGTCAGTAATTGCATATACTAAAACCAAATTATTGAAAGAAAAAAAATGCTTCTTTCCTCAGCCGTATATGACTCAGGGTGTGTTTGGATGAGTTTTCCAACAGTAAAAAATGTTTTAACCTATTGAAAACAGCTTTAGATAATCAGAAGTAATATTGAAAAGGAAGAGAACTGTAATTGCAGAATGTTGATGTAAGAAGCGCAGCAAAAAGTCACCCAAAACGGGAGAGAGCAAAAGACTAAATACACAAATCCCAGGAATTTATAGAGGAAAAGAATGAAAGACATTCAGAAGGACAGTGAAAAATCAGGAGAAAATGGTTGAAATAAGAAGAGAGACCTGATTGTTCTGGCGCATAGCAGCAGCTTCGCCACGTTTGGAGAGATTGGCGGTGAAGCGAAACCTCCTTTTGGGGTTCTTGACAACTCCACAAAGCTCCCTCCACCTTTGCAACACCTCCTCAGACGAGTTTTTTGGTTTGACACCCCCAAAATTCTCCTCCAAAAACCTTTCCATCTTTTCCCAGTGAATTAGTGAAAGGGTATCCGCACCGCAGTTTATATATATTAAGGAAACGAAGTCCCGATGGAGAAGGAGAAGGGGAAGGCTCGGAGTTGCAGCAGCGATGCTTCGCGACAATTACCAGAGAATAATAATAACAACAAAGAAGAAATGGTAGTGGGTCAGTCAAGTACAGGATTAGGGACTGTTTCCTCTCTGTCTACGTCGCCATTTTGGATTCAGCAACAAAATCCAAAAGAATGAATTGGAGAGGATGAAGAAGAAGAAGGGGGTGGTGAAGGAATTAGTATAAGCTCAACAAAAAATGGGTGTTGATCCGAAATTTGTTGCATTACTTTAGTTTTATAACCGTCAGTCTTCGCGCTCCTGTTTCTCGCTCGCCTTCCTAATTGGCGGAATTTTGATCCAAATGTTACATTACGGAAGAAAATATTAGAAAATTAATAAAATAATGCCTCTTGCTTTTTTTTTTCTTTTTATCCTTTCTTTTTTTAATTTCTTACTTTATACGAACTTGCTAAAAGAATTTATTAGAGAAAGCGGTTTTCCGTCCAATCCATGTTATTAAAAAGTTTACTAAAATTTGCCTAAAATTGTGCAAATGAAGATGGTTTTTGTCTTAATTTTTATCACTTAAAATTGAAGTGTTGATGTTTGAATTTTGATTGAAATTAATATAAACTTTTTTTTAAAAGTTAAATTTCGATTTGGATGACTGGAAAAGACAGGAAAATCAACGCCACACTTTAAATAAAATTTCTGTAAGGAAAAAAAAAGGAAACACAAAGGAAAAGGTAAATGGGTTCATAATGCTGACTTTCCAACGCGGACGACGCGCCAAAAGTTTTGAACTTCTGGCAGTGTGCCAATTAATTATTTTTTAACGCGGTAGGGCGCTGTACTTTTTTTTTTTTTTAACAAACGCTGTACTTTTCAATTTTTAACCTTCTCATCCCTACAATTCAAAATTTGTAATGATATATTAAAATTAAGTGTCAATTTTATTATTATAACAATTTATTTTTTATAATTTATAAACATATTTTGTTTTTCATCAATAAACTAACAAAAATTTTTATGATAAAAATTAAATTGTTACCAATTTAGTAGTATAATTATTAAATTGTTAAAAATTAAAGTTTAAGAACTAAATTACTACTTCGATTAAAGTACAGTACCAAAAATAGTTTTTAACCATTTTTTTATACGATTTGTTTGGTTAAACTACAATGTTGGTCTTTTTAACTTGAGTTGTGTTTAATATTTGACAAATGTTTAATAGTTTCCTAATTAATAGGTCTCTAAGCATTAATAAACTCTTAAACTTTTGAACTTCATTTTCAATATTTTTTAAAATTTACAAACTTATTAGACACAAAATTCAATTTATAGTAAAATTTCAACTGCATTTAAAAAAACGTTTAATAGGTCAAAGATCTATTAAACATAAATTTAAAGGTTTAAGAATCTATTAGACATTTTTAAATTTTAGTGATTTATTAGACACAAAAATGGAAGGCTCGTAATTTAAACCATATGCTTTTATTGGTCTATTTAATATTATATTTATAGATGAGTTAAAATTCTTAAGCCATTAAAAATAAGTAGATTTTAACCAATAAGAGCATAGCTTTGCATCTAAGTATCTACTCCTTTTTTTTAGTCATAATTCAAATCTCCTCCTCCATGTTTGAGGCATATTTATACCCACATTTGTGATATATATATATTCTTAAATATATAAATAAATAAAAATAGACAGATTCACCCGTTAATTTACACGTTTATTAATATCTTGCCGAATACCCACCAAAATGGATTTATCCTTTGCTGTTTAACAAACATAAACGATGTCAAAAGTCAATGTTTTAGAAACATTAGATTTAAAATTGAAGTTGAATTGAGCTTCATTGACTAGTCAATGCAAGTGCTATAAAAAGTAACCCTAATTAAAATATTTGAAGTCAAAATCAAAAGTTGGTTGAACTCAGAAACTAATATATATATATATATAAACATCAAAAGTTGGTTAGTTGCTATGCTACACTTGTTCATTTTATAATATTTTATTCCTTTCTAAAAACAAGAATAAAATATTTTATCTTTCACTTGAAAAGTTTATTAAGATTATATTGGATAGTCAAATGACAAATTTGCTATTGTGAATTCTTTGTCTAACTAACAATTCATCTCAAGTATTCTACCAATAAGTCAAAAGTCTTTTTGATATTTAATACTAAATTTTTACCTTTTTATTTTGAGATGGAATCCAAACATTATTAACGATGAATAAACCACTACTCTAATAAAATTAAATTTTAATTTTGACCAATTATATTTTATTAAATGTAGTAAAATTGATTGTATATAACAAAGTACTGAACATTATAAAATAAATAAACAGATTATTGTGAACGTAACAAAATTTCATTAATTCATGAGCCGCTAATATCAAAATTTCAACAGAAAAATATTGAAAGCAAACCCTTGTAATATATATATATATATATATATATAACCCTTGTAAAAAAAAAATATATATATATATATATAACCAAATAACATATAAATAGGACACACGAGAACACAAATAACAACAAGATAATTCAAATTAGAAACATAAAAAATTTGATAAAATTTTTCAATTGATTTGTTTCCTTCAATTTTGTAGCATATGAACTATTAATTGCCACTATTTAGAGGCAATTTGAATAACTAAGAGGCATAACAATTGAACATTAAGAATGGATAAAAGCGACTAAACACACGAAACTTTCGTGTAATAGATACCTGAGGCAAAGGGCAAAGAGGCACTGTGAATTTTTAAACACTAACTAATTAACATCTGAAACTTGTAATAATGTTTATTATAATATTAACCATTTTTTAAAATTATGTTAGTTATCTTCAATCAAAATATTTGATTACATAACATGCATTGCACTTGTTGAAAATAACGTGCATGGCACTTGTTCATTTCTTGTTTATTGACTTCAATTAAATGATTTATTTTCTTTCCCTCTTTAATATAACGTGGCTATAAATGATTTAATTCTACCAAGTGACTCAAGGTACCGATTTCTATACTTTAAGTAGTATATTATAAATTTTATTATTGATATATCAAGTATATAAATTATATAACTGATATACTATATATTAAATACTAATTATATCACTTATATAATTAATACAAAGTATGTTAAACCAGATGAGATGTTCAAATGATTTACTTTATAGTAGGTATATCATTGATAATTTTCGAGTTTAAGATTTGAGTTTAAGTAACCTTGTAGATTTTTTTTATTGATATATCAAATATATCAATTATATATATACTTTATTTTGGTACATCACTAATATAACCAATATATCTATTGTGAATTGTACCCGTCACATATTAAATATATTAATGGTAGACTTCATTTTAAGAAGTCTATAATTAATATAATTGATATACATAAGATCAAGTATGAAGTAATAATCGATATATCTAATATGAAGTATATCAATCATACTACATATATTATCGATATACTTCACTTTAAGCATACCTCTAATATAATTGATATACAGAATATAATATTGATATACTAGATTTAGGTATATGAACGATCTTTTCTCATTCTTAGAATTTGTTTATTTTAAGGGTATAACTGACTTTTCATTTGTTTTGTTTGAGCTTGGTCTCCAATTTTGCTATATTTACCAACCATAAAAGTGATCGCCATATTTTTAATTAACTAATTTTTTTTGCTATATGTGGAAGCAATCCTTAATGAAATATGGCTATTTGGAGCTACATGGTAAAGTAGTGTGTGTATATACATTTGGAAGTAAAGTATTTAGTCTGTTAAGATCATGGCAATTGATGTGGCATCTTCTTTTCAAACATGGGAAATGTTGTTTTCCACAATTGCTAATAATCACTATTCTTTAAGAAGCATAACATTAATTTGAAGTTTAAATTATAAGTTTACCTGCATGAATATTGAAGATTATATCTAGTATGTCAACTTAAAAAATGTTTAATAAGTATATGAATTAGTTATTTTGAAAAAAAAAAAAGATACAGTCAACATAAAATTAAATTTTGTGTCAATTTTATATAGAATATGTCATCAAGGTTTCAAAAACGTACTCTAATCAGTTGATGATCTATTAGACACAAAATTAAAAGTCTATAGATTTATTAAAAACATTTTAAAGTTTCAAAGTTAATTAGATACAATTATAAAATTTTATGGATATAATCTTAAATCGAGTTTTGAAGAGAACAAGAAAAGAAAAATAAAAAAAGTCCTTTTCTTTCTCGTGAAGCAAGAGCAACTGCCATATTCATTTGTTTTACTTTTTTTTTCACTTTTTTTGAAGAGACAAATCCTTGTCCACATAATAGACACATCATAAAAATAAAAAAGTTAAAAATAAAAAGAAAGCATTGCGAGAGTTGTTCTTTTTTAATTGGCAATTGCCAGCCGCGTGTATAACACGTTGAAGTTGACTCGACCAAAGGCAGCTGCAGCCTCATCGCCGTCGTCCAATTCCTCCACAGCTTTTTTACTATTTTATGAGGTCACCGGTCACCGGGGGTGTTAAAAAACCCGACAATTCGATGAATCCGACGAACCCAACCCAATCCATCAGGGGTTGAGTTGGGTTGGAAAATTTCCAACCCGATCGGGTCTGGTCGGGTCTCGGGTTGACCTTTCAAATTTTTCGGGTTGACCCGATCCAATCCCGTATGCTTTATTTTTAATTTTTTTAATATATATATTAAACATAGTTTTCTAACCTAGTAGTCGCCTCCCTTGCCTCGCTGTCTTCCAGTTCCCTCACCCCCCTTCATCTTCGTCTCTGTCTTCCTCCCTCCCTCCTTTCATCTCCCCCTCTCTTCTCCCTCCCTCTTCTTCCTCTATCATTCTTTTCTTCCCCTTCTCTAGTCAACCCCCTCTCTTCTCCCTCTATTCTTCATCCTCCCCCTCCTCCCCCTCCTTTTCATCCTATTATGACGATGACTACTAGAAATACTTAAGATTACGAAGTTTTCTCTCTTACGTGACGTTCTGCAACTGAAAATGTTTAGGATTTCGACTGAATCTTATTTCGTTCGACTTCCTTCCTTCTCTCGTCTCAACCCGGCGACCCAACCCGAAAATATAATGATTGGGTTGGGTTGGGTTGGGTTGACCTTCTTGTTCGGTTCCATCGATTCTCTGTTCTACCCAACCCGAAAATTCGGGTTGGTCCAAAAAACTCCTCTAACCCAACCCAATCCATGAACACCCCTAGCCACTAGACCAACATATATTAATTTTAATAGAAACCTAATTCAATTATGTTTTTTTTCCCTAACGTTTTTTAGATTTTTTTTTATAAAAACTAAAATTTAATTTTAGAACTCAAAATTCTAATGTTTTTAAAAACATTGATTATACTGTAAATAACCCAAAAAAAAGGTCGGATCTTAGATAGCTTTTAATATTTTTATTTAAAAAATTATTCATTATGATTTTGTTGTTCACTTATAAAAACATGAAAACACTTCACAGAAAAGAAATGTTTCACTTTTGAGTTTTTTTTTTTCAAAATTCATCACAAACTCACCATTAGTTTCCATGATTTTAAAGATTATTTTGATAGCGATCTTTGTTATGAGAAAAAAGTCCTCATGGTCGTGGGCAATGGGTTAAAGAAATTGAGTGTTTCACCAACAAATTGGGAAGTTGAGAGGAAGTGTGGTGATAAGTGCAACGCAAATGGGTCAGTCCAGACTATGCCAATGAAGTCAACTCAACTGGTCACCAATACATTAGTACTTCTCAGTAATTTAAAAGAATGCTACTCGTCATTCTCATATCATTATTCAACTCCTAGAATTGAATTCATGAAGTTTGTTCATGGTGCTTAGTTTTTTAACTTAAATAATGTTCTTTGTTAGAAAGTATGTGAATAAAAAAAATGGAATACTAGAAAATATATGCACAAAGAAGACTAAGCACTGCGTTAGTAACATCAAGCCAACTTCAGGTAACTCAACTAGTTAAGACATGTACTAATTCTTAAGGTAGATGTCCATTATGAGGTTTGAATTCATTCCCTCTTAAATAACCCTAGTCTCTGTAGACCAATAAGTCATCCATGATAGTTCCTTATGTTATTGTATTAAAAAGAAAAAAAATGTTTAGTAATATCAAGCATGTTAGGCAATTTGAGCATGACTCAATTGATTAAGGCATCTATCTCCGACCAAAAAATCGTTATTTCAAATCCACGCCCCCACATATTATAGAAAAAAAACATGTTATTTATAGAAAAAGAATAACAAATTACTTCCCTGTTACAGCAATGTCTAAATATTAGATTTGATAATATGATGTCTAGATACATTGTTTCATCTCTTGACTAACTATAGGTTAGAGATTTACTATGGAGGTCCTAAAAGAAATATTAATGTCATTTTCTATGCATAATATTCTAACTACGGTTGCTCTATAAGGGACAAGGTATTGTAATATACTAAAATTTTAGTCTTTTTTTTTCTTTTTATATTAAATCCTAGGTAGAGCAGTCACTCTACATAGCAACAAAAGACAAACTTTAACCATTGGCTATATAAACCCATATTACATTTAGATTGAATTCTCACTCGATTGAAGGGTAGACTTGTTCAAGTAGCGAGCTGAGTTATTACCTTATAGAGGGAGGATTGTTACCACACTTGGGCATGGGAAGAAAATCAAGACAAGTTGTTCTACCAAAAAAAACACCTATAAACTCATCTACGTAGTTCTTCAAGATAGAAGCACTTGTTCTACACAACCTGATGTGCTCGTCCAACTTGGCTCTCCCAGAAAAATCACCTTATCTCGCTGAATTTGGGAACTCCTCAAATGAGAGCACCATATTTTACAAAACCTAGTGTGCTGATCTTTTAAGCAGAGCACGTCGCGGGTCTGAATAAATAACCCAAATTGATCCACTTTTTTTACTAATGGGTAACACGAAAACTTGTAAATATTAAAAATTTCATCCACAATAGTAGCCCCAAATAAGAAGTCAGCTACTAAAATCTTGTTTGGACATAATGTTACATGAAAAGGGTTGTTTTCAGATTCGAAATTTTGCCATTCTGGGTCGGTTGTATTTTCCTCCAAGTACGAGTGCTCACCGGTTTGGCCTCTACCAAACACTTGCACAGCCTTGGGGTCCTATTTTGAGCAACATTTTTCCACAGTTTTTCAGAACGTTGTAATTCTCACAAGCTTATTCTATGCACAAAGACTTTCCCAACCAATGGGAAGTCCCTTCTAAGCAATGAAAGTTTGACAAACCTCGTCTAGTAACATTGGTAAAACCTAAATAGCCAGAGTTAAATTTGATCCAACCAGGGGGTGGGTTACTATGTATATGTATTAAAGTATGGAGTATCCTTCTTCCCTACATTCTCAAAATCGTTATGAGATAGTCTTGTGCGGAGAGTGAAACCTAACTAGAGCAATGTGGCGTGTAAATGCAAAAATTGCAGCGTAAGATTCTTGAAATAAACAATGCATGTTTCATCAAAGACTAATGCAAATAACTCAGATCAACCAACTCGAAGGCAGCAAGATTTATTTTCCAGCTCTAACAACCATATCAAATTATCTCAATAATCAATACCATGACCAAGAGGATCGGAATCCATACACAAAACTTCTAAAGTAAAACGCATAAATCATACAGAGTGAAAAAAGAGTTGGCCAGGAAAACTAAAGGGACAGTCGATAACGATTACAACATTATAATTCAAAGCCAAGGAAACTAAATCAGGACGAAGTTAATCCAAAATTAGATAATCATCACAGCACCCATTAACAATTGTGTAACACGAGAATAGTTATCTTCTGGGAAGAATAATGTAATGTATCACTATCTTTTGGAATGAACTTTGTTCTTACCATGACCAGAAAAGAGTGAGTTAAATGAAATAAATGCTGAAGACTGCAAGATTAGATCAAATCACAGGAACAAGTGTTCAATTCCCACATTCAAAGATAACATGTACTAGGTGCTCCCAACAAATAAGAAAATTCAGTTAACCGAGTGCATAAGGTTGAGTTGTAAGAACCCCTATCAATATAAACAAATCATCCATAACCTACATCATAAAGCATTTATTATAAATAGGCATCTGCAATATCAAATAAGCAAATTGAAAGACTAGAAACAGTAATAATAAAACCGGAAGGGCAGCGCATTGGAATAACAAAATGTGATTAAAATGCCATAAATCAAGGCCTCCAAAGTCGACAATTATAGCCACAGGTCCGAGGAAATTCTTCCTAGTATCTTGGAACACAAACACGCTAGGTAACTATGAAAGAGAATAACAGTTCTATAAACTTAAAAATCACCATTTTCAAAATTAATCGACGCTCTGCATGATATCCTCGGCGGTGAACTTGGTACCCTTGTCCTTGTCAGCGGCGGCGCGGCCCTTGGCTTTCCGATCCAGAAGTGACTTGCGGTCCTTGTCCAACCTGAGTTTCGTTATCACGACCTTTGAGGGGTTGATGCCAACGTTGACAGTGGATCCATTAACCTTTTCACGAGTGATGCGTTCGATGTGGATGACCCATTTTCTACGATAGACCTGCACTACCTTGCCCTCCCGGCCCTTGTAAGTTCCACGGACGACTTGGACCTCATCATCCTTTCGAATCGGCATGGATCGGACATTGTACTTAGAACGGAGATCAGTGGAGAGAGGAGAACTCATAATAACCCGACGGACGCTAGACGGCGCAGAAAAATGCGCCTTGCGGTTCTTGCGGCGGGAACTGGAAACCCTAGGATTGTACTTCATGGCGGCCGGAGGGGGGGAGGGAACTGGGAACTGGAGAGGGAGCGACTAAAAAATGGCGAATGAAGGGCGAGAACAAAGCTAGGGTTTCGAAGATTTTATATACAGAAGATACTATTTATTTTGGGCCAAGACATTCTGGGCTTTAAGAGAGCTTACATGGATCTCCGTTTTGGACTTCTTTTTTTCTTCCACAAAGGATTTGGACTGAGAAACATGACGGGCCGAAATTGGACTTCCAAAAAATATATTAAATACTTATTTTAGTAACAAATAAATTATTTGAATAAGAGATGTTTTCCATTATACCCGGAAAATTAACTCAAATACGGAACATAGTTAAAATAATATATCTTCGACCCAAAAAAAAAATTAAATATTTGTAAATTTACATTTTTTTTGCTCAATTTTAAATAATTACTATTAGAATTTTGAAAAGGAGATGAAAGGAGTATTTAAATACATTTAAGTTAAAAAAACAATGACAGTGTCATTATCCCCCTCTTAGATGAATATTTTTATTTAATTCTCAATGAGCATGTAATCTTACAAAAATTACGAATCTATTTTGTTAATAAGCCTTTTAGTATAACAAAGGTAGAAAATATAGGGATTTGAACCTCGGATCTTAAGAACATTTTTATGTCAAGTTCATTTTTTTGTTACTTGTGAACGAGTTTTTTTTTTTACTGAACTACTCGTAAAAGAGTTGAATGACTTAAAAAATGTTGCTTCTTTTGACAACGTCATCTTATTTTTCCATTACATTCACATTTACAAACTTTGCCAAAAAAAAGCTTCAAGATTAGAGAAGATGGGCATACCACATTTCTTGTTTTAATCTTCCTACTATGCTCCTATATATAAGATCTATTTTCAATATTTTCATGATAAAGACTGTTTTCTTATTAGATTATGCTATCATATAACCATTATTTAATTATTATAAAATTGTTATTTACTAGTTATTCATATTTGAACACATGAAGACTAAATCTAAATACAATTTATTAGCAAGTTAGACATTGTTTTGAAAATTCGTATTTTAGATTTAGTTTAAATTATTTCCATTTCAGATAAAAATGTGTAGTTTCACTTAAAAGTTTAAAAGGATAAGTAATATAACTATGAATTTCATGGAGAGTTCGATCTCAGCTCAAGATGAACACACTAAAATAAATGATTTTAACTCTTATAAAAATAAAAAAATAAAAACTGATTCTTGAACCGATGATTCTCAAGTATCACATAACAAAATTTGATATGATGAAATAGAATGCCGTAGAAACAAGGATATGGGGAATGAGGTTAATTACCTACACTCTTAAACGGTCAAAGTGAACCATTTCGGTAGGATTCAAATCTATGACCGATTGATTAATAGTCGACTGTCCTACCATAGTAAATAAGCATGCACATATATATTATAATAAATCATTACAAAGCCTACCCTTTATTTTCATTAATTTTCCAACAAGTAAGTAATCTAACAGGAAGTCAAAAAAAAAAGTAATTTAAGAAAAGAAAAGAAAATGGTGAATCTTATTATAGAACAACTTCAAATTAACCATCTGAAAAAGGCCAGAGCAAATTAAAATAGCAGTCTAAAAAAAATCACACACCCAATAAAGAACATTATAGCTGTTCTTGTCTTAAAAAAAGAAAAAAAAAGGGAAAAAAAAAATAAACATTATAGCCGTTAGGTAAAAATACGAATAAGGCAAAAACGTGTTGGAATTTACTTTTTACCGGGGGTGAATCCGTTGGCGTCCCCATTTTTAGCACCGCAAATATTTCATCTCTCGCACGTGCCCATTTTACCCTCCCTTCTAAAAGCCCTCCGAAACTGTGTCTTCGGTCGGAGATCTGCTGGTTTTTCAGTCCCAGTCCGACGGAGCCCATGGAAGGCCCCCCATCCCCTTCCTTTCGGGTTTCCGACGACTATTGGAGCCCCAAAACGGCACCGTCTTCTCCGGCTCCGTGGACTCGCCACCAGGACAAGATTTTCGAGCACGCTCTGGTCATGGTGCCGGAGAACTCCCCCAACCGCTGGCTCAGGATTGCCGGTCTCATCCCCGGTAAGTCGCCCGCCGAAGTCAGCTACCATTACGACGCCTTGGTTTCTGACCTGCTCGATATTGACTCCGGACGAGTCGAGTTGCCGAGTTATGCCGAAGACGACTCGGTCGCCAGCTTGCCGGAAACAGAGGCGCCGCCGCCTAATTTATCGGAAAAACCGTCGAAGAGTAGACCTAATGAGACCGAGAGGAAGAAGGGGAAGCCCTGGACAAAAAAGGAACACCAGTATGTCAAATTTAATCTTCTAACCCTAAAACCAACAATATAAGTTCTCAAGAAAATAAAAATAAAACCAACAATATAACTTAACTGGGTAGACATTGATTTGGTTTCCTTAAGTTTTTAATCTTTTTTATGAACCTTTTAAAAGATTTTTATTAATCCTAATTTGCTAAATATTTATTTTTGTCGAACTTTAAAGAAATATTATTTTAATCCCATATTTATTTTATTTGAAAAAACAACCTACCTACGAGTTTGTATATATGTACATAGAGAAAATATAAACATAACTCAATTGATTTTTATATCTTATCTTTTTATATGCGTCTTTTCCCGACATTTTTTTTTACATCGAAAATAAAAACGTCAAGAAAAATCATTTTTCTTGCAATGGAATCAATGTGAACATAATTCAATTATTTATATATCTCAACTAAAAAGAGTTCTACCTTACGTACTAAAAAATTGAGATGTACATGATGGACAGACATGAGGTGGCATAATAATAGTAAGATAAAAAATATTATTTAAAAAAATAATATTTTGAAAATTTAGCCATCCACATATTTGTTTTTAATAACTTTGACCTGAAAATTCAGATGCTAAAATAAACTAATCGTACAAAACAAAATTTAAAACATTGTTTTCTGGTCATTAAACCTGGTAATAATTTGCATTTAATTAATTTAGTGGGGTAATATTATTATTTAATTTTGGCAGGCTATTTTTATTGGGGCTAAAGAAATTCGGGAAGGGTGATTGGAGAAGTATTTCCAGAAACGTGGTGATTTCAAGAACGCCAACACAGGTAGCCAGCCATGCCCAAAAGTATTTTCTCCGGCAAGAGTCCGCCAAGAAAGATCGGAAAAGATCCAGCATACACGACATTACCACCGTAGAGGGCAGTTTAGTGGCGGCGGCCGCCACCGATCACTGTCAGCTCAGTACAGTTCCAACAATAATCCAACCGCCGCCTCCGTGGCCCTTGCTGCCGCACCAATTTGCATCCGCGAGCTATTTTCCTCCTGACCACAGAAGCTTGCTGGATTACTAAAACTTTGGTTCATCATACAGAAAAATAGGGTTTATACATAAATATATACAGAGGTTTAAATACCTATTTCGATTCTGTACTCTCGGCCTTGTTCATTTTGGTGTTCTTGTGTTTTCAAATATCTATTTTAGTCTTTATACTTTTAAAAAATGACCATTTTGGATTCATATTTATAAAATTTTAATACACATTTTTAAATACAATAAAAATTGAAAAGTCTTTAATATAAGTGAAGTGTCAAAACTGTAATAAACATAAATGAGATACAAATAAAATTGAATAGACTAAAATAATGATTACAATGATAAGAATCAAAACAAGTATTTTGAAAGTATAAATATTAAAAGGAACAAAAATTGAGAGTACTAATACCAAAATAGTAAAAAAGTATTTAGAGACTAAAATAGTATTTAAAATGGTGTGTATATATATATATATATGTATATATATATGATACTGAGAACAAAAAGGCTTATTTTTTTTTTTTTGAGAGAAACTATAACTTTTTTATCACTTTTCAAAATCTATAATACACATCACCTCATTAATTGATTTATGGAAATAAACTTATAGCAAAAAGATGTAAATATATGAATCCAATCTAAGCGCAGTATTAAGTGGTATATTTTCGATCAAAATATCGTGAGTTCGAATTTTCATCCTACATGTTGTATTAAAATAATATATTTACATGTTGTACTAAAATAATATATTTACATGTTGTACTAAAATAATATATAAATATATGAAAGAGATGAGATAAATTTGAAGAAAATTTGTGTTAATGAATTTCTTCAAAAATTATTTTAAAGCTTTTGATATATTGTTTACAAATATCAAATTTTGGATTCTCAAAATTTTAGATTTTTTTCCTTCACTCTTCCGGAACCGGCAAAGAAATGGGTGGTTCTTTTTTTTTTTTTTTTTTTAAGTAAACCATAAACAAATTGGTAGATAAATTGTTGTTACCGTTTGCAAGCGTTCCAAAAAAAAAATTCTAAAATCAAAGTACGCAAGGGAAAAAAAAAACTCAAATTGAATGCTAAAATATTCAAACCCAATATTAAAACGTTCCAACGCTGCCCTAATCCTAAAAAAAAAAGAAAACTAACTTTCTCGCTTGTTGCTTTAGAAGGATGGTTATATAACATACTAAAATAATATGTTCAGCTAATATATGAGAACAAACTAACTCTTGAATATAGTTCAATTAATTAAAACATATATCTTCGACAAAAAAGTTAAAAGTTTGAATATTCACATCACCGCAGATTGTTAAACTAAAAATACTATACTAGAAGAACAAATAATCATGTTATTTTTGACAAATTAATATTAGTAATACTTATGGTATATATATCAGTGCAAAAAATTAATTTTGTAATTTTTGTTAAAGGAATATGATTAAATTAAAATATATACTACATGTCATCCGAATAAAGAAAATGAAACCAATAATGTTATTAGAGTCAAACTCTTAATAAAAAAACAAAATTCACCTATCTGTAATTTTTAAAAAAGGGTTTGGATCCTTGTTAAACATTTGGCGCAATGGGTCGATAAATAAATGGACTATCTTTTTATCTCCAAATTGCTCGACACAATAAAAAATGAGTAGACACTTGGGTTTTCTTTGTTCCACGACAAACAAAATGAATCCTAGAGAGAAGATTCAAAATTAATATAGGAATTGGAAAATATTTGAATTTTAGACGAATAAAAAGAAAAAAAAAAAGAGTAAAGAGAGGTTATTAAGGGCCACATTTAAGAGGCATCACATGCGGCCATTAATACACACACCCTCCACCTCCACCCATTTAAATCCTACCACAGAACGGTCCGAAATTTTCACCTTCTTCACTTCAGTGCTCTGATGGCAGAGAAAAATATAATAATGACCCAAAATTCAGAAGACGAGAAGATCGAGATTATGAAGGAAATAGAAGAGTTTACCGTTTGGAAAAATCTCGGCGCCGTCGATACCATCTATGAAGAAGATTACCAGTTTTCCTCCTCCTCTTCTCTCACTCCGCCTCTCTCTCCGCCGCCGCCTCCTCCTCTGAACCTGCATTCTAGGGTTGAGGAATGGTAATCTCTCTCTCGGTTTTAGAGATTTTTTTTTTGTGGTTTATTATTTTTTAATTTCGTTGTTTTTATTTAGGTCTAAGGTGACTGGGGTAAAGACAGATGTTTGTATTCGAGTTAGTGGAAAGTGTTTTCATCTTCACAAGGTATTTATTTGTTACTTTGCCCAAAAAAACAAAGTTTAAAATTTAGCTAAGATCTTTAGATCACAAGAACAAAATGAGATTATCATTTTATATGATTATTATTTTGTAAAAATAAAATTATTATAATTGTTAAAGTTAAGGTTGTCTTGATAAGTTGGGTTAGATTAAGAGGTATTTCACTCTAAAAAAATGGGGATAAGAAGTATTTCAAATCCAACTTAATTATTGGCTTGTAATTACCTGAAATTTGGGTTGTAAACGGACGTGCAAAATTATAGTACTTTTTAAGCGTTTATTTCTTTTTAAACTCCGATTTTTTTTTCTCCCTGTAAAGTATTTCAATATCATTTATTTTATTTATGAAAAAATATATTTTGGAGAAAATGAAATTGAACCATTTTCTTTTTGAGGTGGTGTTGAAGGAGTAAAATACATTTTAAAAGAATAACTAAATAAAGTAAAAATCCAGAGAAATATACATTTAAATAATTATATTTTAAGTATAAAAATAGAGATACTTAATTTAATTTAATCAACGAGTTTTCCTGGTCGGTAAGGTTTAACCTTAAACCCAAAATTTTGATTGTATATTGAGAGATCTAATGGAAATTATCGTTAGGTAAATATGAAAATTAATTGATTTAAGAACTGTTAAATGAATTTTAAATATCATTTTCTAGGTAGGACTGATATTTTTTCTCTGATGGGGAAGTGAGAGTGAGGGTAAAGAGGATGGTATCTTTTGGTTTTGAAGCATTAAATTCGTGTCTCTGAAAATAGGTCATTTTCTTATTGATACAATTATTCCTTTTAGATATATTATTACAATTATTTTAAATAATTTGAGACAGGTGTGAAACTGTAAATTCATATTTAACAGAATTTCTAGCTTCTAATAAATAGAGTAATTTTTTGGGGGACTTATTAGCAATTTATTACAAATGTGGGGTCAGTTATGGTAATTTAATATTATTGTTAGGATCCTCTTGCATCCAAAAGCCGGTATTTAAAGCGACAATTGGGCGCTGCGTCGGACGTAACGGTGAACCCACCGCTGAAAATAACGGCGGAAACGTTTAGTGTGGTAGCGGATTTTTGCTACGGAGGTGAGATGGTTATAACGCCGTTGAACGTGGCGGCACTAAGAACGGCGGGGGAGTTGCTGGAGATGTCGGATGATGAGACGAACTTGGTGCATGTGACCGAAAAATACTTCCGGCGAGTTGTGGCGGTGAACCGGGACTACGCGTCTGTGGTGTTCCGGTCGTGCCTGGAGTTGCTCCCGGAGGCGGAAACGACGGCGTTTCTGGGCAGTAGGTGTCTTGAAGCGTGGAGTTTGGAGGGTGAGGGGGGCGGCGGCGGCGGCGACGGCGATATCACTTGCTTTCAGGACTTCAAATCCGTGGAGGTGGAGAATTTTCTGGTTCTGGCTTCGTCGCTCAACCGCAGGTTTAAATGCCACGACCTAGTCTACAAGATCGCTCTTCTGTATCTCAAGGTAAGTTTCATTCCTTCTCAATTCTCACCGGTTTAAATGCCATGAAAAATGGTTCATCTATTTTTTTGTTAATTAATAGAAACCGGCCTCTAATTTAATTTGAATTTTGGTACTTAAAAATTTAAAAATTTCAACTTTATTCTATGCACTTCATTTTCATTTGGTCCTTATAAGTTTAAAATATTCAACCTGACCTATACAGAATTAGGTTTTTTTACTTTATACCTTATAATATGATCAGTCAAATAAAAATATCAGCTAGCTTAATTAGCGACAAATATTAAGTTACACGGACAAGACCCTCATTATCTTCTCTAGAGTGTAGAAATTTAATTCCCACCCTCCACTCGAAAAAGAAAAGTTCGTTATCATCTAAATAAAATATGCCTCACATTTTTTATATGGTTTACGACATGTTGATTGGTGAGGTTAGAATACTAATAAATCATTGACCAATAAAACTTTTTAATTGCTTAAGACAAAATTTTAAATTTATAGAGACTGAATTGAAAATCATGCGCAATAGCTAAATAATATTTTTTTTCTTTTGTTGAATTATAATTTTAGAATGGAAAGTTTTCATTTGGTGTCTAATAGAACCTGTTTAAATTTTACAAATTAAGTATTTAATAGTTTCGGAAATTTTAAGTTTCAAATAGATTCTTCAATTTTTAATTTTGTGTAATCTAATCTATAAAATTGAAATTTACATTTAATATGACTACTATATTTTAAATAAGTTTGTGAATTATAGTGACAAGCCCGAATCATCGAGCTCTTTAACGGATTTGTGGAAGTTACACCAATAGAGATACATTTGAGAACTTACTAAACTCAAAATAACCATGTAGAGAGATGCATTAGGCATTCCTGATCTTTTCTAGACACAAACGTATAAGTTTAAGAAAAATACTTAGCAATGAATTGTTGTCCTATCATCTTTGAAAATTTGTCAATTCATTATTTTTCAAAAGAATTAATGTTTTAATAGTGGTTAGGACAGGTATAAACATCTAATCTTGAACTTGCGTGTGGTTATGTTTTGAACATTATTATTTGGTTCATTGAGCACAGGGATATAGCGGAAAGATGACAGAAGAGCAAAAGGTACTAATATGCAATTTCATAGACTGCGACAAGCTATCCCCAAAGCTACTCCTACACGCAGTGCAAAACCCACTAATGCCACTCCGATTCATTGTCCGAGCCATGCTAATCGAGCAGCTCAACACCCGCCACTCCATCTTCTCCACTACCGCCACCTCCAAGCCCCCACTCGCCCTGGTGCGTCCGTGTCCACTTATAACAAAAACAGTTCCCAAAAAAGACCCCCTCACGCTGGGCGCAATCCTGAAGCGCGACGCCGCGGCTCGCGAGTCCGCCAAGTTGAAGGCCGCAATGCGCGCCACCAACTCCCGCATACGCACCCTCGAGAACGAACTCACCACCATGAAGCTCAAACTCCACCACTCCGAGAATCAGAATAGTTTGTGGACGGAGGAGGGCGGCGGCCGCTCCGCTAGCTTTCACTTCGGCGGGGAGAATAATTATAAGGCGGCGGTGGCCCGTGGGGAGAGGGGGTCCACGTCATCCACTGTTTTCCGGTTGAGCACGGATTTTAAGATGGATAAGTTATTTGTGGGCGGTGGGTGCAAGCCGGTTTCGGATAGCAGGTCGTCGAGTGGAGGCCGGAGTTTTGGGCGGAGATTGATTGAAGGGATTAGAAATGCGTTTCGGCCGGTGTCGAGAGGAGAAACCGGCCAGAGCCGGAAGGATGAGGATGAGGAGGAAGGGGAAGAAGAAGAAGAAGATGAAGACGTAGACGAAGACGAAGACGATGACATTGTTGTAATGAGAAGAAATCAACTTTATGTTAGTTAGGATTACCATTTAGCATTTAGCAAAGAGCAAGCTGTTATTGTGTTCTCCAATTTATTCTTTCTTTTTTGCAGTTTGTTTTGTAAATGTTGGGGTCGAATCAGTAGAGTATCACGGGTTCTGTGAGTTTATAGTTGGTTTTTTTTTTAATTAATAAAATACTTCATAAAATATTTTGACTATACTATTATAATTAATTTTATGAATTACAATTACTCCATAAAATTCGAGAGGTGTGGCCGCACTATAATTGACATGGCGGATTCGTCCCCAAATGAGGGAGAAAAGTCCGGTCCCTGAATGGGGGAAAGCACAAATTACGCACTCCATGATTGGAGCTGCAAACCTACTATGCCACCATTCGTATTCTTCGTAACTACTGACTAATAGATATCTTTATTTAAAAAAGTGTTGAATAGATCATCAAACTTTTAATACTATATTAAACATGTTTATAAATTTAAACGATACATAAAAGTAAATTCTTAAATTTTTAATTTTATATTTAAATAGGATTTTTTTAAATTTAAGAACTTAGGTCTTTGACATTTCTATTTTATATTTAATAAAATTCTAAATTTTTTAAAAAGGTCTAATGGGTCACATAATTAAAAGTTTTTTTTTTTTAAGTTTTCAACCTATGTCTTTGACATTTCTATTTTATGCTTAATAAAATTATTAACTTTTTAAAAATGTCACGTAATTAAAAGTTCAAAAGTTTATTATATTCTTCTTTTTTTTTACTTCAAAGATTTATTAAATATAACATTGAAATTTAATAATCTATACTTTTTAAAATTTATTAACTTATTTTTATAACTTAGGAGTCGGCGGCCTTTTGACCTTTATGCTCCTATACCTGGTGGTGGATATACACTATCTTCATACCCGTTACATATGTAATGGATCATTATTCGGTAGAGTTGCAGTGGCTTGAACCCAAGACCTCAAGATATTGAGTCCTTAAGCCATCCAAACTATCATTTGGGGACAAAATTCATTAACTTATTAGTTGAAGGAAAAGTTGATGTCTCAATTTTTGGAAAATATCGATAAAATATCAATGTCAAAATATATTTATGAAACTTTTATGAAATTTTATAACAAAAATAAATTTAAAATTATTAGTTTTGATATCATCTCTAGTAATATATGTTGTTGATATATGTTTTTATTTTGTCGATAAGATGAATATATAAAAATGTCTGTAAAAAGTTAATACCCATTTTAAATGTTTTCATTGTATAAACTTGTAATGAAAACATCTAAAGTGAGCATCTATCAAGATAGATAGATAGAGAAAAAAGAAAAAAAGAAAAAAAAGTATGAGCATTGATTTCCGGCATGATCGTGTCCACATTCAAAGTAGCACATTCTAAGCAATCACATTACGTGGCCATCTTGAAATATCCATTATCCCAAACCCAAGTGCTTCTCACTTGGATAATATTACGTGTATATCTTCTAATATCCATTATCCGAAACCCAAGTACTATGGATAATAGAAAAGTGATTTTGATGGATTAAAGCCCCTTTAATAAACGGCTCTTTCCTAGTAAAAATCCGCTTCTCTCTGTAACTATTAAATATTTGACAACTAAAAAAATGGAAATTTAGAAAGTATTTTTTAAAAAATAATAAATTGGTTCTTACTAGTAATGAAGCCAAATATTTTCTTACTAATAATACGTCAAGTATTCTTTTATTAATAATGAATTGTTAAATATTTTATGGTGGTGAAGTTGGTTCTTACCACCAATGAGTCAAGTATTTTCCTTCAAAAAGTCTCAGTAACAAGGAGTATTAAAAATCTAAATACAAAATTGTCTGGCGTTGAGAAAAAGGATATGGGTAATCCAATGAATTATGAATTGCACTTTAAAATAACATATTAACTCTAATGTTGTAGGGAACAAAACGGTCCAAACGAGGTGAGAGATCGGACCGTTAAAGATGAAATATGCCTGAGATTATTAATCTCAACCGACCTAGCACCCCGACACCGATCTAGCGCCACCATGCCAACCGCAGTGCCTTGGCGCCGAGACCTTCTCGGCCTCTGGCCGAGAACTGTAACGACCCACCTAACCATTTTGCAGTACCCTCGTTTTGCAATTACGACCGTTTCGCAGTTACGCATGTAACATGTCTGAAGATTGAGATTCAATTAGAATTTCCATGAGACTGCTATAAGAGGGAGATGAACCAAACCCTAAAGGTATGCTATGAGAACCTGACATCTATACTCTACTTCTCCGATTGTTCTGACTTAGGTATCGAACCCGTGTGACGGAATTCAGTTTGTTCGATTTTGCAGGTGTTTGATTCGTGATCATGCGTATTGGAGATAAGAAGAGGAATTGTTGAAGTTCACGCAACAACATCTAACTTTATTCAAACCAAATGAATATCTTAAAATCCAACTCAAATTCTTTTATCTTTATCTATCTAAACATAATTTAATAAATAAGACATCTATTATTATCTGAAGTTTCACAATTCAATATCAACATTCACAAGATTTGAATTAAAAAAGTCAATATATTTATTGATTTTAAATATTTATAAATAACATGACTTGTTGGATCTTTATTATTATTATTATTATTATTATTTTGCAGAATGGATCTTTATTACTGTTTATTAACAGTAGAAAATTATACAAAAATGTTAGATGAAGAAGATCATTACTTATTTTAAATATCTATAAATTGACTTTGACAAGTTGGATCTTTAGTTTATTTAATTTTTATTTTTTGTTTTTGAACTAAAGTTGAATCTCTATTGTTCTTTATTACTTTTAGAAAAAAAAAAATATATATGTGTGATAAGACAGAGATGATTGTATAAAAAAAAAAAAAAAAAGATAAGACAGAGATGATTAAAAATATTAAATTAAGATCAAGATGAAGATCAACCCATAAGAATTAAGATCAGGTTTTAGATTGATTGATTGATTGGAAGAACGACGATCACATCGAGCCAAAGCGAAGCGAAGCGAATCAAATAATTTATAAATGGTACGGACACTGCACGTTCGCCATTGTTATCGTTTTATTTGCCAAAAAGCAGAGTTATTAGAGCTGATTCCTTTGCTTTCCTTGCGTGGATTCCATCTTCAATTGACATCAGAGTCTCCCTAACGCAACGCACGCTCCCTTGCTTTCCACATCCGCTTTCTGTCGTCTCTTCGGCCTTTTCAGCTGTCGCTGCCATATCCATTGTTTACGAAACTACATCCACCACCTCCATCGAGAAACCGCTTTCAACGCTCTTTTTAATCTTGTATGTATGTGTATATTTTATTAATAATTCCGTGGTTCGTGAGCGAGACCTTGTGAGTTTCGAATCTCTCTTTCAAAATCTTTTGTTCTGTATTTCTGATGCATTTTTCTGCTTTTTGTTGATCTTTCGCATGTTGCTTCATTGTATAGTTCCGAGATGGTCACGTTGCGAGCGGCGGGACCGCTGGTTTGTTATTCCTCATCCGTCTGTGAATACCGGCCGTTGATTTTCCCATCTTTGGGGAGGTTGAAGCTGGCAAGCGTTGCAGTGAACAATGCGATTGGACTGGACCGGAGTTATCAAGGATGGGGGTTCTGCTGCGGTGCTGATGCTTCTGGTATTTTTAAAGCGTCGACTAACAATTGCTCTGCGATTCACGGTACTTCTTTTTAAATCGCTCTGGATGCCCTTTGTGACGACTCTTACAAATTCATGTAAATCGAAGAATGCTAAAATTGTCTTTCCGGATTGAATTTTAAATCTATCTTCAAAGAAACTGTTGTGGTTTGAACTTTTGGAACAAGCTATATCTTGTAGATCTTGTTTATTTGGTTGTTCTTGTGACGACTGACTATTATGTGGATTCCTCTTATGTGCAAGATTAATTGCATTCTGCCTCGAATCTTTTAAAATTTTGGAGGCGTGTGTGTCAAGATTTTGCTGCTTCACTTCGCATTTTCGCCTTCTGTCCCTAGAAAACATCCGATTAATTCACCATCTATCTCATCAGTGCCATCAGTTGGGTAATTAATCATATTCAATAGGTGTAGTTGTGCCTTAGGAGAAAGGTAAATCACAGAATCACGGGTTCCCATGGTCCTCAACGCATTGAAATCAGCGCTAGTTTATTGTGCACATTTTTCTTATTCAGTAACTCTGTCTGAAGTGGCATCTTTTTTGCACAGTTCTAAGGCTGATGCACACGAAATTTGTTTTATTGGTAAATTGCTTCAAATATAGTTTTTTAGATTGAATTGCTAGGCCTTGATTAGCCATGGTTGGTGTTTACCGAACTTTGAAATTACACTAGATCTCTAATTTTGTCCGACCATCCAATCATTAGATAATGGTTTCCATGAGATCTCAACTAGTGGAAAGTCAACAAATATTGTATGGCATGATTGTCCCATCGGGAAGCAACAAAGAGAAAAGTTGATTCAACAAAAAGGCTGTGTCATATGGATAACTGGTCTCAGTGGTTCAGGTTAGTCCTTGTTTTCACAACTGGTGACTGGTGTTATTCTACTTTCAGGACCACCAACACCATTATACTGGATATTATTCCTTCTATGAAATTGTAGCCTTTATTTCGCTGAGAAACTTTTATCTCAAATACCTGTCAATATTTTCAGTAATGATTTCATATTTCCCTTTTATCCTCATTTCATATCCTTCGTTAGTCAGAAGCCTGTAAAACTAACTTCACTGACCAGAGATGCAAGAAAGAACCTGTATTTCTTATGATTGCCCATGTTATTTGTATTGATATTATCTTCTTGAAGTATGGAATCTACAAGTTACTTACAAGTTGCATGACTTAGTTGTTCATTGCATAGAAAAGAGTCCCATTAAGCATATACCTGATTAAAAGACTAAATTATAGAGTAGTTTACCAACAAAGAAGGACGAATTAAACTGCGAAAGAAGGAAATAAAAGAATGTAGCTATTTGTAGCAACCATGCCATGTTTATTGTTTATATTTTGAAGGTATTAGTAAATTTATTGTTCCCAACTTATTTTCACGCTCATGTTCAATCAACTTGACTTCTATCATATGAACTTTCCTGAAATAGAGACTTTAGGATTACTAAACTGGTTTTTCAGCTTGTGTGCTGGTTCTGTTATAAATAACGGAATGTTGTTTAAAATGCTTATGTATAGGATAACCTTTTCACTGTAGTTACTCTCTCTCTCTCTGTCTCACCTAGGACTCTAATTATAGGAAAAAGCACTTTGGCATGTGCATTAAGCCAAGGCTTACATGCAAGAAGAAAACTGACCTACATCCTTGATGGTGACAATATTAGGCATGGTCTAAACAGTGATCTTAGTTTTGAACCCGAAGATCGTGCAGAAAACATACGGAGAATTGGTGGGTGTCCTTTTAGATCTGATAGAAAATTTCTAGCGACTATTTGTCACCCAAATTTTTTGAATATTAAACTAGATGGTCTACAGGTGAAGTAGCAAGGCTCTTTGCAGATGCTGGGATTATTTGTATAGCTAGTTTAATATCCCCTTTCCGGAAGGACAGAGATGCCTGTCGTGCTCTGTTGGCAGAAGGTGATTTCATTGAGGTATGTTATTCTAATTTTAGTGTTGCACGTTATCTGGGGATAGCTTCATTTCTCAGTAGAGTTCACAACCAGGACAAGGCATTAGAGTTTGGACATGGATAAGAGGGTCGTGTCTTCATTGCTGACATCATAGTCCTGTCATCTTTTTACAGGTTTTTCTTGATGTGCCTCTTAATGTATGTGAAGCCAGGGACCCAAAGGGTCTGTATAAACTGTCTAGAGCTGGAAAGATACAAGGTACTGTTTTTGTTCCATAATTTGCCATCCGTTTCTCCATTTCCAGTTAGAAATATTTCTGCCAATCTTGTCTGTAAAGATGTGGTTGATAAGCAGTCGTGGCTCATCAAGACTACTTGGTGGGAATTTTAGTTGCCAATTTTCACGGACCCGTTCCAAGGAATTGTAGCTGTAGTTGTAATATAGCTTCTAATTTCTCTAATTTTTTGTGCTTCCGTTTTTGCATTCATATATTATCACAACTGATATCAATTCTCAGTTTGGAGTCGATATTTGCCTGCTATTTTCAGGATTCACAGGGATAGATGATCCATATGAACAACCATTAAATTGCGAGGTGTGTACTTAGTATAACATTTGTTTTGATGCGGTTAACGGTTCAATGCAAATAAGACTTACTTGAAGGTTACAATCTATTGCCGGCCGTTGAATGAATTGACTATAACATTCCTCAAACTTAATACAAATAGTACACTAACATGAAATGAATTTCAAGTGCTGCCAACCAGAGCATAGCTCAATGAGTTAAGACATATGATTCCAACCATAAAGTTGAGAGATCGAATCTCCTCCTCCACATATGCTTAAAAAAAATAAAGATAAAGAATTTCAAGTAATTTATCCATCATCAAAGTAACTTAAGCTTTACTAATGTTCCTTGTCATTACCGAGAACAATTGCATCACATGGGGGGGCTTGACTGCCTTCCACACCCTTCAACCGCTCCTGTAGTTTTATTTCTTTCTTTTTTTTTTTCCTATTTTTCTGAGTACAACATGTGGGGCGGAGTTGGGAGATCGAACTCACAAGAGATATATTATTGTTTTTCATTCATTCTGTCTTTATATGGTTGCATTTTCCCCTTGCTTTCGTGTTTATTTTAAGATTCGATCTGAAAATTATGTGTCATACTGCTCTTCGTTTGGCAGATTGTATTACAATACAAAGAAGGGATCTGCTCATCACCAAATGACATGGCGGAAACAATGATTTCATATTTAGATGAGAGAGGGTACCTGCAAGCCTAACAGGAGGAAGGTGGTGGTACTTTCTTGTTATTCGTTTGGCAGGAGATGTAGTAAATTACTCCCCTTATTTCTCGCTGCTAGGAAACATCTCGTTTCCTTCAGTCTCTGCTTTCCAATTCTTGGGTCATTTAGCAATCTGCTTCCGAATAAGGCTAAAAGCACGAGGAAGAGGATGTGTGTGTGCTTATTATTTTCCAAAACCTTACTTTCCTTTGAAGTTTCAAGTTCGTATTAATTTGTTTAAATTCGACTCTAGTATTTTGATAAGCGAAGATGTATTTCTCTAGGGAGTATTTCAAATATTAGAGATTAAAGTGGATTGGATCAAAAATTTGCTCAAGGAATTTTTAGATGCATCTAGTTTAAAGCAATACGAGAATGACGAAAAGGTGGTTCTCAAAGAGCTCCTTTTTCGTATCGTTGGACTTTCCTTTTTCATGGTACCTTAAATTAAACGTTGATGTAGCATTGCACTGAACAAAAGAAGACTCAAAGAAGAGTTGCATTGATAAACCATGATGGGTCTCTTCTAATAGCCTTTGCGAAATTATAATGCGTGTATGCTCCTTTCACGGTGGGAACTCTAGCAAATTTTGATGGTATCAAAGGATTGGGTGAATCTTGGGTTAAAGTATCTCCTTGTTGAATGAATTCTAATTGAGATTGTATTCATTGCCAATTTTTTATTTAGTGATGTGAAGAGAGTCTAAGGTGCCCTTGTGATATAAGTTATATTAGCATTTTAATTTTTCCTTAATGAAATACTTTATTTTAAATTACATATACAATAATTAAAAAATATCATGAATTAAGAAAGTTTCATAAATAATGAATGTGCACAATTAGTGACCTTCAGGGTTGATTTCAACTTTTACCAAGTTTTATAAATAATGAATATACACCATGACCTTCAAAGTTGATTTCAACATTTACTCCATAGAGTTGGTTAAAATTCTACAAATAAAAAGTTTCATATGAACTTGTGTTAAAGAAAGGTTTAAAAAATTCTAGTAACTATATATATTTTTTCTCTCGAGAAACTATGTAAAATTTTAGACAAATTTTAAAATAAACAAACCAAAAGTTCTAAAAATTTGACTAAGATTTATTTATAAAAAGAAAACTTTTTTTTTATTATTTCTGCTATTTTTATTATAAAATATACCACATTATATTTATGTTAAATTAGCTAAAATTAAAACTCTAGACTAAAATTTTGAGAATTCAATGGTACGATTTTTAAATTTAAGTAGTCGAGATATTGTTTACATCTTAATGACCAAACAAAATGATTAATCGGAGCATAAATTAACTAGTGACAAAAAGTTATGAGTTGGAGTGTCATTTTCCTATGTATTAGAGTAAAAAAACAACCCTTAATCATTAGGTTAAAATCATTTAAAAGAATATTGTAAAAAAAAAAAATCATTTAGAAGAATACATGTTTTCAGAAATCAAATTGATAAGTCGAATCAAATATTAGGCCGCCGTGTCGTTGTATATTTGGATCCGGAAGACGACGTGTCGACTACAAAGTCAGCTTTCGGTAACCTCGGCTGGATTTTGAATTGGCGTCAGAAGCGAAAGAAAAATTGAACATATTAGGAGCCCTAATTGCAGAGAAACGCCTGCTTCTGAGTTCGAAACTCGAAGAGACAGAGGAAGATGGGGAAGAAACAGCACAGTAAAGACCGTTTGTTCATTACGAAAACTGAATGGGCCACCGAATGGGGTGGTGCCAAACCTAAGGACTCTCAAACCCCTTTCAAACGACTTCCTTTCTATTGCTGCGCGTAATTCCTCTTTCCTTTGCAATCTCCACTTACTGCTCCTTCTTTTCCTTTACAGTATTGTTATTTACTTGTTGTCCATGCATCCCTTCTCAATTAACAGTTGCACTTTAATGGCAGGCTTACATTTACACCCTTCGAGGACCCTGTATGTACCGCCGATGGCAGCGTCTTCGAGATAATGTGAGTTTTCTAAGATTCAGAATAATTAGCTTTGTTAGTTTTCTTTTTGTGAAAATAATTTAATTGTTCTTCAATTCAATATTGGAACTCGGTTTCAGGAATATCATCCCTTATATCCGAAAGTATGGTAAAAATCCTGTTACTGGAGCTACCTTGAAGCAGGAGGATCTAATTCCACTCATTTTCCACAAAAATTCTGAAGGTTGGTATAGTTTTGAAACCTATCATTTTATTGCCTTGAAATCCTAGTCCCTTTTTTTATCGTATGATTGAAGAATGTTCCTGGTTGTCATTACGGTAGCATGGTTGTCAAAATAATTCTTTGTTTTGGCTCTGGTACAGGTTTTGCCATTGTGATTAGAGTTGAATAATGTGTTTTAAAGATTCATACTAGTGTGACTCAGAGTTAAATGATGTGTTTTGAAGTTTAATGTCTGTGATTCAGAGTTGCTTCCGAAGGTCACTTTTGTTGTTGATAATCCTACCACATTCTTCACTTTGCTGTAGGCGAGTTCCAGTGCCCTGTACTAAACAAAGTTTTTACCGAGTTCACTCACATAGTTGCTATAAAGACCACTGGAAACGTCTTCTGCTATGAGGTTTGTCATGTGGTTGGTCCCATTCTTAGAGATATTTTCTTGCTTCTTGAAGTACTTGGAGCTTGACGCTTGATTTTCTTATTTTTCCATTTCATAGGCAATTAAAGAATTAAATGTCAAGACAAAAAACTGGAAGGAGCTTCTAACTGATGAACCGTTTAGTAGGGAAGATATTATAACCATTCAGGTATAAGAATTTCAGAGTTTTTCCATTTTCAACTGTTCTTAAACTTGATATTAAATTTCGTTTTTATGCACTTCCTCAAACTCCGTGGTGATTTGCAGAACCCTAGCGCCCTTGATAGTAAGGTCCTCCTGGATTTTGATCATGTGAAAAATAGCCTGAAAGTTGATGATGAAGGTGAGCTACAGATATTTTTCCTTTTTTCTTAGTCTCATCCTGCCTGTGATTAACCTGGCCCTTTTTATTAACTTTCATTCTCCCCAGAACTCCAGAAAATGAAATCAGATCCAGCATATAACATAAATGTGTCGGGAGACATCAAGCAGATGCTGGAGGAGCTTGGAACTGAGAAAGGAAGGCAAACTGCACTTCATGGGGGAGGTGGTGGCAAGGCACAGAAAGAAAGGGCGGCTGCACTTGCCGATATTTTAGCTGCTAGGTCACGCATCAAAGAGGATACCAAGGCAAATGCCAAAGGGGAGGAGAAACCTACTCAGGCATACAGTATTGTGGATGCTGCATCTGCTTCAGTACATGGAAGAAGTGCAGCTGCTGCGAAAGCTGCACCAACTGAAAAAACTGCTGCTCGAATTGCGATGCACATGGCGGGTGAGAGGGCACCGGTGAATGCAAAGATGGTTAGTGTTGATCACTATTTATGTTTAGATCCATCCCTTGGTATCCATAATCCATTATACGCTGTTTCAATGAAAATTTCTAACTAAAAATATGATTAAATCGGAATTCAGCTATCTGCATTGAAGAGAAGGCAGTTTTATAATTATTTTTGGCATGTCAATGATAATATTAACATAAGTTGGTATTGCAGGTAAAGAGTCGTTACACTACTGGTGCTGCATCCCGATCCTTCACGTCTACATCTTATGATCCTGTTACAAAGAATGAACATGAATATATCAAGGTTGAGAAAAATCCAAAGAAGAAAGGCTATGTACAGTTGCATACAACACATGGAGATTTGAATATTGAATTGCATTGTGATATTACTCCAAGGACGTGTGAGAATTTCATTACACTTTGTGAAACTGGCTACTACAATGGAGTTGCTTTTCACAGAAATATAAGGTATAGTGATACATTAGACTGCAGTTTAATAATTATAATCTGAACTTTTTGGCATATTTACATGTTGGAGATGTGATAATGTAGGAATTTTATGATTCAAGGTGGTGATCCTACTGGTACTGGGAGAGGAGGCGAATCTATATGGGGAAAGCCCTTCAAAGATGAACTTAACTCCAAGTTTCTTCATTCTGGAAGGGGTGTTGTCAGTATGGCAAATAGTGGCCCCCACACTAATGGCTCCCAGTTCTTTATTCTCTATAAATCTGCCAACCACTTAAACTTTAAGCATACAGTATTTGGTGGCGTTGTTGGTGGTTTGACTACTTTGGCAGCGATGGAAAAGGTTCCTGTTGATGACAATGATCGGCCTCTGGTAAGTTCTTTATTGTCTTGGTAATTTGTTTTGGATAAGTTTTATCTAGGTAATTTTAAACCTGTCATTTTTAGTGGTTAACATGATTTTCCAGTGCGTCTCTGTCGTAGAATGTGTTTATAATCCTTTTTCTACTTTTACTTTGGCAATACTAAGGATCCTCCAATTAAAGTTCAATTAAGTCTGTTGTGTGTGTATGTGAGCAATTGAGCATGTTAGTGTATACATGGGTATCTTTTGAATGCTAGCCAAACATTAATTCGTTACTTTCCGAGACATTACTCAAACATTTATCTCCCTAGATATTCCATACTTACTTCCAACTGTGATTAACCTAACACATCTCATCTTACTTGTGCAGGAGGAGATCAAGATAACAAGTGTCACAGTATTTGTCAATCCATACTCAGAACCCGATGAAGAAGAGGAAAAGCAGAAGGACGAGAAGAATGTTGAAGATGAAGAAAATGTTCGTCTCCACAATGCATGACCTTTTTTCGGAGTATAGTATTTCCATCATTATTTTAAAAATTCTTTTGATAGGCTCAGATGAGTATCTTCGCATTCATTTCAGGACAAGGTTGGATCATGGTATAGTAACCCAGGCACCGGAGTAGCTGGAGATGGAGCTGGCGGTGGTGGTGTAGGGAAATATTTGAAAGCAAGGAATCAAGTCAAATCCCCTGCAGTTGATGCTAGTCTAAGAGAAACAACCTCAACCAAGAAAAGGACAGCCGCCGGAGAATTCAAAGACTTCTCTTCGTGGTAAGAGTTCCATATACCCCAATTTAGAAGAGGGCATAGGTTTTACAGCTGGCCCCGAGTTACTGTTAAAAGTTTACAAGTTATTGAAAAAGGGGGCGTGTAAAAAAAAGGGTGCATGTGACCTATTGAATGTTGGAATGCATTACTGACGACGAAAGTTCATTTCACAAACTCTTGAGTTGTAGATTATGCCCAAGAACACCCCCCCCAAAACCCAAGGAGAGGGAGAGGGAGAGAGAGAGAGAGAGAGAGAGAGAGAGAGAGAAAAGAGGGGGGGGGGGGGGGTGAAGTGAAATTCAGATATGAATCCTCTTTATCCGACAATGTGCTGTAAAAAAACAATTGCCAGATGTAAGAACTGGTCTTCTTCTGGTATAATTTAGTTGTCAAAGCTGTGTCTAGGGGCCTGGAAGTATAGAGGGAACTGCCAAAGAATAGTGTGTGTTCTGAGTTATTGAAAGAGGAGTACCTAAAGCTTCTCCAACTAGTCATGTTTGGATGGATACTGAATTTCTAAATAAAGTTCTATTTTAACCCTACCCAACACTGCTCAAATGATCTTGTTCACAACTTGCTGTTGTTTCCGTAGAACCTTAATTTTTGGTCCTTTTTTGTCTCTGATTACTCTAAAGCCTCAGTCTAATTCCATTTATTTTGCTCTTTTAATTATGGTGGGGAGCAATTGTCAGGTAATAAAAAGAATGTTAAAAGAAGATTGATTTTTGTTACTTTTGACTTTGATTTGCGTTGTTGTGATGTGTTAATATAAATTGTACTTGAATTTGTAATTAAAGAAGTAAAATTAAAGGTTAGGGTAAAATAGCTTTTCATTAAGGTCCAAAGTTGCGGCAGGTATCGCGGTATCGCATGTAATTGCAAATATTATAAAATTGGGGAAATGAAAACTGGAAAGTAACATAACGTTATGATGACGTTAGATATGTGCAATAATGTAATTCTAAACCATTTTTTATAGTTTGGAAATTTTTTATTTTTTACAAGTTATATCAGTTCTCATTCTAAACTTTCTATTTCTTGAATTCTAAACTGAGATAGTTACAATTTTTACTAATTCACCTGCTAATTTTAACAATAAATAATCTAAAAATTTTCTAAAAATTCATTAAACTAAGTATTTGTACAAAATTAAGTTTAATTACTGCACAAAGTTGATCATTAAAAATAAAAATGGCAATAAACGGATAACATAATATGGTCACTGATTTTAGGTTGTAACTCGATCATGAGCAAATTTGTTGATTATAAAATATACATTTACACGTAGTTGTGAATATTTTTTTCAACAATTCTTCCAATCAAAACTTATCCATAAGGAAATTGTAATATTTTTTTAAAGTTTAAAGTAAATAATGTAATATTTATCCAAAATTAAAGTGTAATTTGAATTTGAAAGTTGGAGGTAAAAATTGATACACCTTATTAGGTTGATGGTTAATTGATCTTTTTCTCTTTATATTTTTATTTAATTGTTTATTAAGTCACTGTCAAGATGTTAGTTCACCAAATAGACTAAGCAAATGCCTAATTAACTAATGGTAGCAATTAATTAATAGTCAAATATTGACCGATCAATAATTAATTTTTAATTTAATAATTTTTCAATTTATTTATGTTATCAGTTGTTATTATTAGGGGTGAGAATCAGAATAGATTTGTTTATGGGATCGGTTCAATTAGTTCAATTCTTGTTGAACAATGAAATTTTTAAGGTTAAAAATTAAAATTTTAGAACCCAGCGCGCATAGTTTAACGAGTTAAAACACTCGTCTCCTACCGAAACATAATTTTGTAGGATTGTAGCTACTCAATTTTAAAATTGTCTAAAAAATCTTTAGATTTTCAATTACAATCAAATAAATCTCAAGTTTAAAAAGGTCTTTAACTTTCAATTTCATATCAATAGGTCCTGACCTTTTTCACCATTTTTTATAAAATGACACTTCATTTGCACCTTAGGGTGTCGGCGCAGTAGCAAGAGAGTTGAGTATAACATCCAAGATTCAAGTTTAAACCCTCTTGTGTCTAGAAGTCGAAAAAGAAAAATGAGACTTTAGAAGTTTAGTTTGATTAATTTTTCAAAAACTTCTGCCCTGAGTTATTATACTTGTTGGGGATTATTGTTTTATGACTAAAACATATTATTTTTAATTGAAATAATGGTTAATGCAGGATTATTTCCATAGACAATCAATAGTCCTTAATCAAATTTCAACCATTAATGGACTATTGATAATTAAATTAAAATAGGAAAGATCATTTCCAAAGCTTTACGTTCTTACTAAAGTCAGCTACATTCTTACCAAAGGTCAAATTTGTATCATTCACTTGTGTGATACTCAGAAGAGAAAAAGATTCAATTAAATCATGAAAGTTGTCTACTCCTAGAAAAAGACAAATTAGCCTTGGTTATTTTTCCTTTAATTCATTCACAAGAGTAGTCAATTTTTAAGACACGTCAATTTATTATTTCTTTATAAACAATGGACTTTAGTTAATAATTTCGAGTGTACAATAACTTTAACCTTTACCAAGCAGTGGAAAAAAAAAAAAACTTTACCCAGCAGTTTTAGATCTTAGAACACTTAGTCCAATATCTTGATTAAAAATATTTGATAGGTTAGAATTTTCTTTCATCAAAAATATAATTAAAAAAGATGGAATAATTGACATATATATTCAATTAAGAAACTCTGAATTTGATCCGCACACCACCCATATATTGTACTCACCCTAAACTTCACGAGTAACGTATATCAACATGAATTTAATACAGTGGTAATTAACAATTATTTTTTTGTCAAAATGAAGGGTCATCCTTTTTAATCTCCCACCTCACATTTTATATACTATTTTTTTTAATGAGATCAAATCATTTATACACTGACACATCACTTTGACTAACTTTTGTTAAATTTAGAAATTTAAGCGAGTATGTGAGATCCCACGTGGCTAAATTAACAAGAAAAAAGAAAAGAAAAAGATGAATGGCCGGCCAATATAATTGTCGCGTCCATATATCAACTATTTCTTCTTGACTTAATTCTTTCAAAAATATCAATTAACATAATAGAATTATCTAATTAAAGATTTTATTAGAATTATATGGAAGCTAACAGAATTGGACTTCTTTGCCAACAAAGAAATAAATAAATAACAGGATTGGACTTGATCCAATTAAGAAAGACAATATAGCTCAAATAAATAAATAATAAAAATAAAATAAAGATTGTAATGTTCCAAACACGATTAAGACAAAGTCTCCATCATGAGCGATGCAGTGAGATTTGTTCATTGTGGTTTAATTACTTAATTTACAATTAATGTTTTGGGTCACATCCAATCCATAAGAATTCTTAATTAATTTCAATAAGTTGTTAACTTATTATTATTTTTTAATGTTACAGTTAAAGAGGTATCGTCAGCATGAGAGTCATCAATTTGCTTAACTAATACAATTGCCGAGAAGTCCCATTTCTTTATTTTAGAATTTGAAAATAAAACTATCAGCATTTGTTTTTTTAATAATTTTGACTAAGATTTTACAGTGCTTTAAAAAGCGAAATATGATGCTTAATTGGGAACCCTTTTTTTTTGACATATTTCTCACATATATTAACTTTAAAATTTTAACCTACTCCTAATAATGATAATTCATGCTTTATTGATTTTATTAAAATTAAAACAATATTCATGTTCTAAATACAGACTAGCCATGTTAAATTAAAAATATTCTTAAAATCATAATCAAATTTTAAAAATGAAAATTTAATTTAAAAAAAAACTTATATTTTGTTGTTCAAATGACAGCCAAATTTTCAAAATAACTTTTAAAACAAAACATAAAATCGCAATGAAAATCATGTCCTTATAATATAAAAACATGCATGTGTCACACATACACAAGTAAAAAGTTTGTAGTGGAACATAAAAGTTGTTAGTAGGGCACTTATTATCAAACAAATGGTAATTAAAAATCTTTCTAAGAAGTGTGGGGATAAAATTCAACAGATATGTGAAAAGGGAATAATAGCATAAGAAGAATGAAGTGGACAATGAGTAATGAGTAATGACAACGAAGGTGCTTTTGTGTGCGTGTGAGTATAAGATGGGGCTTCTCTCAGCAATGATGATCTGCTAGAAAAAAAAATTACACATTTTCTAAAAACGAAGGACAACAGACACCAAAAATGGAGTTGACCTAATCATTCATACAGAGAATGAAAGAATGTGAAAATCCTAATACATTCTCGTCTACATTTTCCGCCACCACCCACTGAGACTGAATCATGAATCAGTCACCGCAACTTGTAAGTATATATATTCCTCTAGCTAGAATAGAAATGGGGATCATCTCAATATAAAAAGGGAAAATGTGGGCAATTAAAGTTTCTAGGTAAATGGGGGGGATTGGGAACTGGAAGCTGGGGTTAGGGCAAGAGGATGAGCCAAAAAGGGGATAAGATATTGGGAGGGGAAGAGAAAGAAGGAAGAACCATGGTTGGGGCTATTTGGAGAAAGGGCCTAGGGGGGGCAACAGATTTAGTATAGTGGGTTATAAACAAGAGTGGCAATATTAAAATGGAAGAGAGAGGGGGAATAAAGGTGGAAAAGCATGCCCTAGAAATTGGGGAAGGGGATGTATTGGTAATAGAGAGTACATCATTATTTATACGACATTGTCATATGTATGGGTTTATGAAAATAGTATAAAGAAGGGGAAAAGTGAAGGAGAATTTTGGCAGAGTTTGGAGACGGATTAGGAGGCAGAGAAATGTGAGTGGCTTTGTATGTGATGGTGTGGCCTGTGGGCTGTGGGTGGGTTTGATGATGGTGATGCACGCCGGCAGCTTTTCTTTTACCTCTCTCTCTCTCTCTCTCTCTCTCTCTCTCTTTCTTTCTTCTACCCAAAATCCAATTGGCACGCCTGCCTCCACTCACTCAATATAAACTCTCTCTCTCTCTCTCTCAAAAAGGATGAAAAGCTAATCCACTAACACCATTAATGATCTAGACGTGGTTAACTTTTTCTCACACTTTATCATCTTTTTGTCAGACCAGAATTCTATTTTCTAAACCACTCCATCTCCATCTCCATCTCCCCCTTCTCTACTTTTTACGCTACACAATGAGAATCCCAGCATGGCATGGTCAATATTAGATGTGGGATTACCCCATAAAAAGAATGAGCTATATGGCTTATACACACAAAACTGAAGAGTGAAGACCTCCCCCATTTCCCACTTTTCATTTTTTTTTTCATATTTCGATCATCGATTGCACCAAAAAGGCTTTAAAATAAAAACCCAAGACTTCCAATATCTCCCGCGCCCCGGTCCCCATCTCCTGATGATCTATCTATCTATCTGTGTGATATTATTTTAGAGATTAACCCACCTAAATTCCCAGTCTGAAACACACGTCCTCACTTTCCGTCCTGAATTTTCTCTGTTAAAAACGCATACGCACACACCGCCCCCCATAACAACTTGTTGTTTGTATGTCCAAAAACTAAAGAGATTCCGAGTTTTTTGATGTGGGTCTTAAATGGATACCTTGTTTCGGCTTGTCAATCTCCAACCTGAACAATCTTACAACTCCAGCAGAACCAATTCTAGCAGCTCTAGATCTTCCAGACAAAACCAATACCACTACCACCAACAGGAACACGAAGACGAAGAATGCTACAACCTTCTCATGGATGAGGAAGATTTCTCATCGTCTAGTAATTCTAGACAATACTACAATCCCTACCAGACCCACCATGCTTCCACCGCCACCGCCACCGCTACCGCCTCCACAACCCCCACCGCCACCACCCCCACGCCGATCGATCAATTCTCATTCTCCCCCTCCCCGGACTTCAACTTCGAATTTTCCGGCCGGTGGGCCCCAGATGTTCTCCTAGAAACCGCCCGCGCTATTTCTGACAGGAACAGTGGCCGCGTCCAGCAACTTATGTGGATGCTAAACGAGCTTAGCTCCCCCTACGGAGATACGGATCAAAAGCTCGCTGCCTATTTCCTGCAGGCCTTGTTTAGCCGTATGACAGATTCCGGCGAGCGTAATTACCGCGCTCTGGCCTCCGCGTCGGAGAAAACCTGCTCATTCGAATCAACTAGGAAAATGATGCTCAAGTTTCAGGAGGTTAGCCCCTGGACCACATTTGGCCATGTCTCTTGCAATGGCGCATTAATTGAGGCTTTGGAAGGTGAATCGAAGCTACACATAATCGACATCAGCAACACATATTGCACTCAGTGGCCTACTTTGTTAGAAGCACTCGCGACTCGTACCGACGACACGCCGCACCTCCGCCTCACCACCGTCGTGGTGACCACCAAGCCCGGCGGAGGAAACGGAGTCGCCGCATCTCAAAAGGTAATGAAGGAAATAGGCACAAGAATGGAAAAGTTCGCTAGGCTTATGGGCGTACCTTTCAAATTCAATGCGCTGTACCATTCCGGCGATCTTTCGGAATTGGACTTCGCCAAATTAGACATCAAAGAAGACGAGGCGCTGGCCGTCAACTGCGTTGGAGCGCTGCGTTCCGTGGCGGCGATTAATAACCGCCGAGATTTCTTGATTTCGTCTTTCCGCAGCTTACGCCCGCGGATAATCACGGTGATAGAAGAGGAAGCCGATCTCGACGTAGGCGTGGATGGCCTTGAATTTCTGAGAGGCTTCCAAGAATGTTTGCGGTGGTTTAGGGTTTACTTCGAGACATTGGACGAGAGTTTCTCGAGGACGAGCAACGAGCGGTTGATGCTCGAGCGGGCGGCCGGTAGGGCAATCGTGGACCTGGTGGCTTGCTCGGCGGCGGAGTCTGTGGAGAGGCGGGAATCGGCGGCGCGTTGGGCTCAGCGGCTGCATGGAAACGGATTCAGTCCGGTGACGTTCAGCGACGAAGTAAGCGACGACGTAAGGGCGCTTTTGAGGAGGTACAAGGAAGGGTGGGCGATGACACAGAGCTCGGACGTCGCCGGAATATTCTTGACGTGGAAAGACCAGCCGGTGGTGTGGGCCAGTGCATGGAGACCTTGACCAGTCGGATCATATGGAAATTGTTCCGCTCCCATGCCTTTTTGCACGTGCCTCAGGGATGGAGCACTTTCTCGGCAAGGCCGTGTTTGGAAACAAAAAAGAGAGCGAACAAAAATTAAATTATCTAATTTGAGTGATTTTAATAGAAGTGAGGTACATTTAATTTCTTGATTTGTCATTATTTTACCATTTTTATGAACTTCTTTTTCTTTCTCGATTACCCATTCAGTTATACAAGAATCTTCATATATATCTGCAATGCATCATATATAACTAGTAAGATTTAAGAAAACAACTTTTAGGTAAAATAATCATTATAAGTGCTTAACTTTTTAAAATATGTAAAGGTAAATGATGAAAGTAAAATTTTTTATGAATACTTTGGTAGGAGGGAAAACAAAAACTTCAAGAAATCGATAATGTTTCGTATCTTGTCTACTACACAACAATTGAATCACCATGTTTTAAATTCAGTCTTCTTTTTCTTTTTACAAATATTTTATCCAATAATTCTATAAATGATGTGAAAAATGACAAGATAAGAATATTATGAACCTATTCCCATTATTATTCAACTCCAAAACTTAGGCAACTAACTTTTGAAACGTTTTCAATTGCCTCCAAATTAAAACGCCCAACATTTATCCATGTGCGTGTATAATGAAGAAGACTTGTACTAATATTCTCAATTTCTTAATTCCATGGTTGAGCTATGTCTTGAAAGTTGAAATGTCCCATAATGGTTTCTCATGAACATAAATTCTAACCACAAATAAATCACAGTTTTATAGTACTCTCAAAAGTGCAAAATTCTTGGAGTACATAGGAAATGGACCACTTTTTTAGAGTGAATATTAAAACAAAAAAGATCCCCATAATCGTCACAATAGGAATAGGAGAGGAGCGAGGTCAAATTTTACAAGTGGAGTTGGTGGAGGGGATATGAGGAAGCTAAGCAAAATGGTATTAATATTAAGAAAGAAAGCAAATGAAATGATATTAACAAATGGAAAAGTTAAAGATTAAACAATAGAAAGTTAGGAAAGAAGGCATGGGGAATGGAACTTTGAGGTTGAGGAGGCACTGGAATCGTATTAGGACGGCCGCTGAGTTGAGTTGTCTGTGGAGGAATCTCCTCCAAAGGTGTTCGCCCATTAGTGGCACAAATGGGTTGTAGTGGCCCTCACGCTGTCTTTCATATGCCCTCAACCCTCACTCCCCTCTCTATATATATTACCTTTTGAAAAGTCTAGGATCTTTCATATGCGAGGAAGGGAGGAGGCTGTTCTTTATTTAACCCATCAGTTTTCTTGCTTTAAATCATGGCCCCCACTAATGCAAAAATAGAAGAAAAAAAAGAGAGCTCTTTCCCAGTGATGCCACTTTTATTTTGGCCCACCGAAGCGTATTGTGTGTGCATAAAGATAAAGCTATACGTTTATAGTTTATAGTTTATACCTGTGCTCATTTGAACTAGCCGTGTATGAAGGGCGAGAGAGCGTGAGAATGAGATGCATCGTTTCCATACAATTACCTGCCAGAAAACTACAGCCTAACTTTATTTCAATGTCACGAATTCTGGTCTAAAATCTCATCGTTGACACTTCTATTCTAGTCTTTCGCATTTGCATCCGCACCTTTTCCTCCAACACATTCCATAAAAGATGCTGGGGGCTGGTCCATGTCGTAGCCTTAAAGCTGCGGTTTCCTTTTCAGTTTTCACTTCATGGGACCGAACCAATAATCTTCCCAGCACGAAATTGAAACTGCCTCTCATTTTTTCCTTTCCCACTTTTTGTTATGAACTGTGGAATACCCCCCCACCCACTTGAATTACTCTGGCGCCTGTCAAAGAGCACGAGTCTGCTCATGGGCTGTGCAGGCCATGCTTCCTTTTCGGTCCCAATATCCCCCACTTCTATCTAATTAATCAGTTTATCCCTTGGGAGCCTATTGATTTAGCCACTCTCAGCTTCACCATTAAAGGGCTATACATCTTACAAGGAGAACTAAATGATAGAAATAACATTTGGTACTGTAACATAAGGTTTTTAACTACTCATCCATCATTGAAAGCTTACCAGTTTCGAAAATGTGGTACAACCATACAGGCTCGAGCAAAGCCTTTGCTCGATCTAATTGATGCCTTCCATCTTCGTTACATTGTTCTATTTCTCTCTCTATCTGAGGGTAGCAACGTTGCAAAGTAGTCAACATCATATCGCCCCAGTCTCTGTTGTCAGCACAATACAGGCTTTGGCACACAAACTGTAGAAGTCCCAGTACCAGCCCAAAATCCTTTCTTTCCAACCCAACTTCTGAGCCCATCATAAAAACCACTCCAACTGCATCCAGGATGTGGTGATCTCGTTTCAAAAATGTGACAATCATCCTAATGAATTTGTTAAATATAGGAAAATCATGTCGATCAGAAAATCTGTCATCGTCATCCTCCTCGGTAGAATCTTCAGTCATGCCTGAAAGTTCAATCTTTGCAACCGTTGATAGCCATGAGGGAAAATAGAGTTTGGTCTGATCAAATAAGTCGACGTGTGCCTCTTTGCCTTCAACTTGTCTCATTATGCTACCAGCTCTTAATGCCAGAATCAGATCAGGAAGCCAAGGCTTTGCTGCTGCAACAAGACGAGCTGCATAACCAGGCCCCAAGTGCAGTTCAGTTGAGGCAATCAAATCAAGCAAATTATTGGCAAGATATGAAAGTTGTTGCGTCAACATTGAGGAATCTTGGACATGTCTTTGTATTTGATTTAGTAACTTTCCAGCATAGCTCAAAGAGCTCTTTAGACAAAGGATAATTTCTTTCATTTCCTCAAACTGAATATCCTTGTAACCTTCTTGGCCTAAAATCCAAATAATGTACTGCATATACTTTGTCGTGAACTTCAAGCACAATTCGTACTTCTGTGAAAGAAATCCCATTGAAATAGCATCAACAATGAACTTGAGAACTGCTGTAAGGATGGTCCCCTGCTTCACCGTCTTTTTTGAAACATCGACGCATCCTACATGAGTAACTACAAAATGTCAAAAACAAATTCTGTCGTTCGTGTTTATAATAATAGTATATATGTTATATAGCAAGGAACAAAATCCAAGATTTTGCTTCCAACCTGAATCCAAAAACAGTTAGATGCATGGTTCATTTTCATTCTTTTCACCATCTAACTTGAAACTATAATCTGACTTGACTTCAAGAATTGGAAAACTTATAAGATCTTAATCCTTTGATTTTATCCCTATGATTACTAAAGGAACCAACGATGGTTGAAAATCCAGGTTAAAAAATGATCAGTCATCAAAGGAGTTGAAAATCATAATGAGATCACCAGGATTGATACAGATCATATTAACTGTATAAAAGTAAATTATGAAGGATCAGGGCATCTCGTTTTATCAACTCGATGCACACCGAACTGAATATTTAGGACATTGTTTTAATTTGAAGTATTAGTTGAGTAAATCCTACACTCTCAAGAGCCGAATTTAATAGAGAATTGCTTACCTCCCTCCAGAGGGTGAGAATGATCTATCCCAGATTCCTTATGTTTTTGTTCCACCTGTTCAGCCAATTTTCTGTTACCTCGTGTAAGTTCTACGTCAGGTTTTCTAATGTCCTCTGACACATAAAGTTTCTCTATGCATTTAAGCAAGTGATCCAGTGTCTCCTCCAGTAAGGCCTACAGAATAAAGATAAGAATTGAGAGTCCATTAGTAAGAAATATACCATAAAGCTAAAAAGTGGATAAGACAGTTCGATTCAAATGCCTCCCGACCATAGAAACCTAGTGCATATTCATGTACGATCATTTCACCAACTTCAAACAGGTTTCCATTAGCAAGTAAAGTTGCAACTATTGTAACAGCTCGGTCAAAAAGAAACTTTGCACCAACACTTTCATCAAAAATTATAAACGTTATATTTCACTATAATAAAATCTAAGTTGTGAAATTTGCTTGCTTATTTCAACAAACAGGAATCATTTGAAAATATAAACACTACTTTTTGAGAAATTAATTGGGCAGTTAAGCGATTTAAGGTTGGAAGCTAAAGAGATCTGGATTGGAATATATATTAAAGAAACAAGAAGGACACCAGATACAGTTACATCCTATCCAAGGGAGAAAAGGGGCTGCTTAAATATATTTTACCAGAATAACACAATTTTATTCACTAACATTAAATAAATACTTGCCTCTGAACTCGAAGAATCTGTCGCAATTTTGTTCTTGGCTCCACTAGTACTCATAATACTTTGACTGCCATTCTGAAGAGTCATGTGTAAAGCAAGAGATGCATATGCCAGAACAGGAGATACATCCATAAATTCATAATCTACGCACTGCACAATACATACTTCGCAGATAACCTTTAAAGTAAGAAATATTGTCTCTATAGTCTGGGAACTCAATAAACCACTCTTCATTTCTTCGTCTAAAAGCAAATCTTTTACTTGCCACGCCATTCCTACTGCAATCAAGTAATCGTCTTCAAAGCTCAGATGTTTTTTTCCACCAAAATGTTTCAATCTAGACAGTATTTTTCCTGATAATTTGCATTTCTTTCTCTTTGCAGGGGAAACACCAAGGTTCGGTGTACCAAACTTAATGTGGCAACGATAAGCAGATTTCTGTAGTATCAATGCCATGGCTTCAAACATGACATCCAGTTCATCACAAGACAAGAAAAACTTATGGCCAGACCTCACTTCTGCTTGCTTTTCTAAGTTTTCCGATAAGCCACGACAGTTAATAATTAATCGCATGCCCTCCTCAAGAAGATCCGTAAAACCATTAGGAGAAAACAAGGAAACAATGTTGAATATAGAAGATCGTGCATGCCCAGATTGTGCTACAGAGAGCAAGCTCTTTAATTGTTCACCGATGAACAAATCTTTGAGATTGTTCTTGTAACATGGCTCACTCAAAATGCTGCTGCAGAGGTATTCAGCCGAAAGTAGTAAGCCATCGATGTAATTTGTATCCAGCTTGGCAGAGGACAAAACCAAATTTATTATTACTCGGACAAGTTCCATAATTGACTTAAGAGATGCCCCTTCTGATACAGAAAATTGGCAAAATCTTGCTCCAGCCATGGGAGATCTCTTTATAAGTGTAATGCAGCGACTGCAGGCCTCTTCAACTGATACTTTGGTAGGAAAATACGATGGCATCAGCAATCTAGTAATTTTCTGACTAATAATGTGTTGATCATTTGCAAGTACCTCTAACAGTAAATCTAAACTGACCACCTGCAGAAACGTTCAGGAATACATTATGGACAAAAACATGCCTTTGCAGCATTTATACAAAAAAATTTAGTTATAGGATTCACATACCTTATTAAACTGGAAATTGCGAACATCCCTGATAAGAAGAAGGAGATCTGCTAGAGCTACTCTTACCGAAAGAGCATTATCCAGCATTAAATGTCCCAACCTTGGTAGGACCACTTTCAAAACTTCATGAGATTGGGGGTTTCCAAACAAATAAATTATACCATTCAATGTTGAAAACCTAACCTCATTGGATGTATCATGGGACATTTCGTCAAAAATTTTGGTGATGATCTTTGTGATGGTTGATGAAGGGATTATTTCCCAAAATAAACAAAGGATGCGACAACAGCCTTCAACTGCTACAACTCTGACATCTTGACTATCGTCCATGAGAAGCTTCTCTATTAAAAAGAACTGTCTATCGAGCAATGTGTCTTTCCGCTCTTTTGTAGCATCTGGATTTTCGAGAGGAAATACATCTAAAAGTAGGTGTAATGCATTTTGACGGACATTTGAATTTGCAACCTGGAAAGAATTCAAAGGGACGATAAGAACACAATCACCTACTAACCAAAGCCAAAATACTTGCATCTATGACCAGAATCCTGAGTAAACAATACATAAACCATAAATAGAAGCTGGGAATCGGGATACATTAACTCATTCACAAGCAAGGTTATTCGCTCGTGAAAAGAAGATGAAAAGTGAATTACCAAGGAATGCAAAGAAAAAAATAAGGTTTTCAAGGTTGATAAATAACTTTCTGTCTCTTTCGAATTCGTCCCTTCAAGAACCATACGTTTAACATTTAAATTTCAAAGAAGACACTAAGGTTTTAATCCCATGCCCTGAGAAAGACATTGTATTAGATCATTAATAGATTAAAAAAGCTTAAGCAATTAAATTAGGACAATAAGAAATGAACTTCAAATCTCCTGCTATTAAGACCTGTTAAAACACTACCACAACAAAATTCTTGAAGTAAATTCAATTATTCGTTCGAAGGAAGTTAAGTTCAACAGTTCCATTTCTTAATTGTTCACTAAGAACAAGATGATTCTGCAGACTCACAAGAACGCACCAATTGCAGCTAGTCATACCAATTGAGCTGTAGAGCCGAGCCGACCAACATGTAAGATAAAAATGGGTTGCTAAAGAAAGAGAGAAATACCTGCAGCGATCGAAATATCAGAGGCTCAGTTATACGGAAAAGAAGCTTCTCAACACCATCTACAGTTCGCTGGTTTACAAACCCTCCCAAAACCCTTCTAATTGAAGCACCAAAGGCAGTTGTGCTCGAATGTATGGCACCTTCCACCAAACTCTGCAAAAATCCATTCTCGATTTCATCCCTTGTATCTCCTTCTGAATTCCGCCAAGCACGAAACAAGATGTCTCCGTACGCCTCCAACATGGATTTTCTCCCAAATGGAATTTGGGATCGAATAATTGCCAATGTTTCCTTCGACAGCTGCCGACTTAAGCCGAAAGCATACGCCACAAACCGACGACCATCCTCTGTTTTAAGATATATGGGTTCAATAACGCAACGAATAAGCAAAAGTTTCAAATCTTTGATACTCTCGTCCTCAAAATCAAACAAAGAAAAAGCCTCGCGAAGCATATAGACTTTGTGCACATCGACCTTTTTCTTTAGTGTCAATGATCTGGAGAGTAAGAAAGGGAGGGCCTGAGAGATCAGTGATTCTCGCCCCGGCAAGTCCTCCTTCCACCATTCCTCGCACAAATTTGCAATCTCCGATGACAGTACCGAACTCCACTCGAATATAATCAAATTATCGTGCAACTCCCGAGCACACGGAAGTAAATCGGTCAGAGAAAATGCTCTATTAGGATGCGAAATGCACAAGAGCACAAGGTACGAAAGAATTTCCAGCTCTACGAGAAGCTTCTCCTTTTGGAAGTTCAAATTGGATTCATTACCCTCTAAATCTTCGCATTCCCGAGTTTTGGAATGTCGCAGAGATCGCCGCAGACGTTTGGTTGGAGGAGACAGCGGGTACTTGGAGGGACTAGAGCTGCACTGTGGATCAGAGTTTGCGCAATTGGGGCCTAGAAGATTCCGAAAAGTTTCGATTGCGCGAGAAATAGAAAGTTGGAGGGTAAGAGGAATAGAAGAGGAGAGTTCTGAAGAAGACCTCACGCCATGAATTAGGGTTTTGAGAACGTGCTTTGACGACTTCAGGCTTAGTTTTATTGCAGAGGAGACGAATTCTTCCGCCGAGGATTCAAGAGAAGAACGCAGCCTCTTCTCCATAGGGAACAGATTTCTGGATTCACTGTCTGAATATCTCTTTTCTGCAATATCAGGAGTTCTTCCTTAGTCTTCAAACAGAATCGTCGGAAACTGAAACTGAAACTGAGGCCATAGCCGTTGCTTCCTTCCGTCCGGCAACAGAGTAGAACCGCTTTATTTTCTGTGCAGTGCTTCAGAATTTGATGGTGCGGCCGGAGAAGGCACAGCGAACCAAGGACCATCTCTTTTCGACTCTGATCTGCGGGTTCTTCCCAAACGTCACAGACGCGTAACTTTAGCACCATCAAAATCTAAATTGTTTTCGCGCCATTTTTTAAAGTAATAGGTCAGAAACGTGCCCAAAATAGACACACTCCCAAGGTCTGTGAATTTGGGCCGGCCCAGTATCAGCAAATAAATCTTTAAAAATAAAATTAAGGTTTTTCTTTTTAAAATTTTTCATTAAGGTACAATATATACATGTTTTTTTAGTACCACCGGTGGAGAAAAGATTCTAACCCATCACTTTTTTGGTCCGGGATAGATACTTTAACCAATTAAGTTGTTAGGGAGAATACAATTAAGGTCACATCTTAATTCCTATTCCTTTCTAATTTGTGTTTTAATCTAAAGACAATATTTTTAATAGAATCTAAAGAATATAGATAAATATGCTCATTTAATTTTTTTTTTATAGACATTCCTTATTTTCCTTTCCACAATTGTAATTGGTAAAGATTTGTATGAAGTCTTAACATTAAGATATTTATCAATAATAACATAACTCTATTTCTTTTTATAAACATATGTTCCTAATAAATTTACAAGCATATGTTAGATTTGCATAATTGATTGAACAACATTTGAATTATTAGGAAGATTCACAAATAAAGTAAATATGTGACCTTTCTTTTTACATAACTTTGGCTTGCTTAAAATTCAGTTCCATTAATAGTTAATAGAACCAAACTCAAACTGAACTGAAAATAAACACAAAGCCGAACCTAACCCATAAGATAAAAAATTTAATTGAATGAAAACCATTACATAAACAATTATCCACTATTTTTTCCCCCTTTTGAATTCCTGATATGAAAATTATATTTAACAAAAGTAATGAATGAATCAGTCCACTTCACTTGGGAGTGGAGATGGCATTGATGGAATGGAATCTTAAGACTTAAGTTAGGCTGTCTGAGTTTTGAGGATAATTAATTTCCTGTGGTGCTGCCTGTGGCTGTGGCTTTGCCTTGTTTTCATTCCCATGGGGAAAAAAACACTTCACTCTGTAGGCATCAAGTATTGTCAGTGATTGCATTACAAATCCAAAACTAAAACTAGAAGAGGGATGCTATGTGGAGCCTTCTGACACCATCATGTCAGAAAATCTCATTGGCTAACTTCTCCCACCATATCCCAACCAAAACAAATCTCCCCCCATCTCTTCATCATCATAATGTATGATCCAAAGGATGCATCAAAAGAAATATACACTCCTGCCCTTCCCCTACCTCCAAAAATGGCCAATACACCTTTTTTTTCTTCCTCTCCCTCTCTAATTCAGCTTCTCTACAACACGTCGTAGTCGACGAGTTGGACGGGACATTCTTGATATCCCTTTCATCAAAAACTAGTCGTCTTCGATAGAGATCAGAGAATGGAGCAGCGAAGCCATACTAAACTGAGAATGTGTTTCCACATATGAACTTGATAAAGTGTGTGGTGTGTCTTAGGTAAAGCTAATTTCAAGTCATTTATGTGATGAAGAGTAAGAAAGAATCTACTAGTGGATCAAAAATGTATTCCAACATTCTTATTAGTATTATGTATACACTTCCAAATGGCTCAAATGTTACACAGGAAAGCACAACTTTTTCAGCTCCAGTGTATTTGAAAGAGAAGGGGAAAGCATCCCAAGCCTCCCATCAAAAGCTAGGGTGGCAACAGATACTTAACTATCAAATTCTTGATCATGATGACAAAATTAATGGAAGGAATTGAAAACAAAAATAAATTAATATAATGAAAAGAGCAAGTGACAGCAACATGTGATCATGAAGACAAAAACATCAGCAATAAACCATAACCTCCAGTCTCCTTCAAGCATTCTCTTGCAATTTGATGGTTTTTCTTGCACTAGGTCAGCTTCAGCTTCTTCTTCTTCCTCTCCCTTTTGCAGGCTATAGCTATCCCTTCTCCTCATATATACCTCTCCCTTATTTCTATTTTCGTCTGTCACTGCTGGATCCTTTATTGGGTATAGAAAAAATGGAGCCCCAATCATTTGATCAACAAAATTTTATCTCTAGCAACGATGTTGAAGTGAAAAACATCCTAGAATCTGATTATTAATACCAAACTATGTTTTGCTAGGGCCGATGAATCTTCTTCTCGGGACAATCGGGATCGGAGTCCTCGAATGTGAGTCGTCTCTTACTCTTAGTACCAGAAGTGGAGGTAGCAGAACGATTGTCAACAATATTAGGAGTGGTTGTGCAGATTGATGACGATGGAGTACCAGTTAACTCTTCTTTCGCATTTTCTTTCTCTGTTTTTAGCATCAGATTATAGCAAAAGAAAATACGTTCCTGTTGCATTATTTCACAATAACAATAAGAAAAATAAGCAAACAAACAAGAGGGACATGCAAATCAAATCTGAATAATGTATTCAACGAACTATCTGAAAGTAGCAGAACTCACATATTCTAAAGACCCAAATGAAGCTATGGCTTTCAATTTAAGCTCCACTTGTTCTCTTGTCAAATGAGCATCAGATGAAGCTAATAGTGACGCTGCTGCTATGAGAGATGGTCTATGATCCACCAAGTTAATCTCTGTACCGTAACTCTCAGTTTAATGACCAGATTGATTGAATTTGCAAATGAAGAAGCAATCAAGCATGAAATGGGGGATCGGAAGGTACCTTTCACTGTGGACATTATGAATTTCGCAGCTTTTGAGAGCAATCCTTGTGGATTGGAGTCGACAAAGATCGTTCTTATTAAATACTGTAAATAGGAAAAGGGAGTAACTGAGCTCATTCTCCAATCCAAGGTATTAAGAACGTATAGCTCCATTCTTTGAATTGCCTTGCTTTCCATATCAAACCCCTCTACTTGAAGGCTCGATAGCTTTGGGGTTTTAGATTCCTCCATCTTAGCCGCCAGCGACAAACACCCCACAGCCAACAATCGGAAAATCCACGACCTCTTTTGCTGTTCGTCAATTACAGAGAAACAATTAATCAAACACCTGATCGGCAAACCCAACATTCAGATTGACGGATTAGATTGCTTACTAGGTTTCGGATTGATAAAACTCGATCGAAGTAGCCGATGGATAGATATGCGGTGTGGAATTGAAATCCAAAAAGTGCCCGGCTCTGAATCAGAAAGACACACACAAAACCAAACACTAAATCCCCCAAAAAAAAGAACACAACCCAAAAAAAAAAAGAGCAATCGATTAAAGGAGAAGTTGAATTAGAAAGAAGACGAACTTTGAGAATCCACTCAACAGCATCCAATCGGACACTCCTCAACCAGCTCCGGATTGCATCCGGGGAATCATTAAAGAGCAAAGGGGTTCCAGATTCAGCCGCAGTCTCTCTAGCAACTAAGATCTCAAAATACTCATCGTCGTCATCGGCAAGAAAAAAGGGGAGCGGATGGTCGGAAGGGGGGGTGGGCTCATCTGGGTCTTCGTCGGTCAAGAAAGAAACGTCTTCTTGGCACAAAAGACTGGAGAGAGAGAAAGAAGAAGCACGGTCAGTAGTAGTGTACCCCATATCTGGGCGCCGGGTTCTCTGTACATTCGAACAAGAAGAAAATTCTAAGAAAGCGGAATGTGGGTAATTTTTTGTAGAGCAGAGCTGAACTCCAAAATCCACAAAAAGCAGGTTTTGTGGGAAATTTGGGGAGAGACGAGGGAGAAACAAAGACGGGGGCGTGGGTGTGTGGGGAGTGAGTGAGGGGAAAAAGAGGGAAAGAGTGGACTTTGGCGAGTGGGGAGGCGGGCGAAAATAGCGGTTTCGTTGCCGCCAAAATAAGCGGATGAGATATAGAGTTGGGATCTTCAATTCCCTTTTTCTTTTGATCTTCTCTTCTCTTCTCTTCTCTATCAACAACTTTCATTCTTCGTTCATCTCTTCCCCTGGGAAAAATCTGTTATCTTCTTATTGTTAATACAGAACAACCTCTCTTTATCATTTTCTTCTCCTCTAAAAAGACTCAATTTTTACACCATTCTATGATAATTAAGTTACCTTTTTTCCCCTTTTTGCATTTTTTCGTATCGTATGAGTTTATAAACATGGCATGTGACTGGGTTTTTTGTTTTCTTTTTAAATATTAAAATAAGCTATACACCGTAGTGTAATGTACTATTTTTTATCCGACATTTTTAAACCAATGAGATATTTTTATCTTCTTGTTCTTCACTGCTCTCTTTTTCCTAAAGCCAAATTCAAACTCATGTTTTGTGTTGGTGGCCGAATCATTAAAAAGAAAAAAGATTTCACAAACAATTGACCAGCATCTGCAATAACTTTAGTGTTCTTTTAATAGCATGAAGGGACTCTAATTCCACCTGAATTACAAAGCCTATAATTGGAAATGGCTTCATTTTGAAGATGAACTTATATTTCGTTATTAATACATTGTTCTTCATATTGTGTTGTCTTTATAGAATTTCTAAGCTTGTAAATTTAATTGTTTGTTCATTAATTTTATTCGTAGTTTTGTGTTTTTCAAACTTAAATAAATACAAAATAATATTCACATTAAAAAACAAAGTGTTTTTGAAAATTGGATTAAATACAAAACCAGTCAAAGTAAAAATATGTAAAATGTAAAGTACAATCAAGTTTCACTTATTCACTAGATCTTCGAATCTTTAACTATTTATTTCCTTTTTAAATACTTAATGTGGTGCTTGCTTGCTTTTATTACGTATATTATGATGTTAATATATATCTTTGTCCAATAAAATAAAATAAATTATAGGTAACAATTGATGATCTTTGTTGACTTTGAATTCAAATTGAAATTTTGGAGTGTGAAATCTTAATGATAAGTAATCATAATGTTAAAGAATGAATAACTATAGAGATCATTATTGATGCTAAAGTTTTATTAACTAAGTAATTGATCTCTAAAAGCTTCATAAAATTAAAACGTGTATGCACAAAAATAGTAGGGATGACCTGTAAAAAAAAGAGAGAGAGAAAGAAAAAACATCAACAACAACAATAATAATAATAAATGAAGAATTATTGAAGTTGGAGTAATAGTAAATAATTGGAGGGAAAAGGAAAAAAAAAACGAATACAAGTTGGAGGAATTAGGTAAGTTTAAATTTGGACAGCTGTTGGGGTGGGAGTATAAATTTTAGTTACTGCTGAAGTTTTTTGATTGTGGGTTGGTGGGGCCCACCAATTAGTCCAATGATGCATTGTCGTTTTGGTCAATGTCTTATGTAGTAGCTGGCCGATCGGTGTGTCTCACTTTTATTTCTTTCGGTTTTTTTTCTTTTCTTTTTTTCATTAATTGTCTCGCACTCTCACACGAAATTGCTCGCCTCCTTTTTTTAACCGTTCGGCCCCAAAATAAGGTTTTTACTTTTGAGGGATTAACTTTTTGTAATAAAAGCTCTCTAAAGTCTAACCCAATAATCCAATTACTATATTTATATAAAGTATTTTAATTTTCTTTTAATAATGTATAAACTATTTAAATGTAACCGTTGTTAGGATTTTCAAATGTGATTTGTGTCGCTTGTTTGATGAGGATTTAGTTTTTAGTTGAAATTATGTTTCTTTGTTCATAATTTACTTATGTATTTTTTACCCTTGTTATAAATACACCAAAGTTCGTAACCAAATTTTGAAAATAGATACAAGATTTCTGTTTTTTTTTTTAATTTCGACTTAGATTATAGGGGAAAAATTAAAAGTAGATGACAAAGTATGAGATTACGATGACAAAAATATTATACGTATTATTTTTTTTAATGTCACACTTTTATCTTTCTCATGTAATTATGGTATTTATGTAAAATTTTAAACCTTTTTATTTTACCGTCTTATCTTAAAACAAAATGACCATCAAATGAGGTCTTGGTCATTAAACTTTTTTTAAAGGATTCAGTTTAGTTTTTACTATTATTTTATCACCTAATATAATATTTAGGTATCAATTAACCTTTGTGACTTTAGTGCACACTAATTTTATCATATTAACACACTTATTTAAAATCTCGTTATTTATAGCCTGAACCATTGACTAGGAAATAAAACATAGATTAAAATATTTAGTTTTTTCAAATGTTTCCTTTTACATAAAATTTTTAAAATATCGATGGAATAAAATAAATATTTTGAAAGTTGGGTCCAAAATAAAAGAAACCTTCAAATTTAAACACTAAACATAACTCTTAAAATTACTAGGCTAAAATGGAATTTAAATTTATACTAAATATTAAGGGAAATAAAGAGATTAACTTACTAAAGGTAAAGGCGGCTTTTAAAATCATTTATTATTTATAATCAATACTTGGGAAAACAGGTTTGGTTGTTCGTTTTAAAAATTTTATTAGAATTTTGTTGCCACCTGGTGTGTTCCCCACAAAGGCCTATCATATTTGAACGAGTGAAGTTGTTGTTACTCTCAAAATCATATATTTAAAATTGATTTACTCAAACTCACTAGTAAATAGGAAAATTGTGTTCTATAAGAGGGGGCGATTTTTATTTTTCCTTCTTGACAAACAAGAGGGACGATTTTAATATGCATAATAATTTTTTAAAAAAAATCATTAAATCATAATTTTCAAAATAATTTTAAAAGAGAAAGTAGAGCACTATTTATCAATATTCGAAATTATTAAATGGTTTTGTTTTTCCTTTATATTCCCATCTAGTATCTTTATCGAATTCAAATTCAAAAAGGGATTAGACTAACTATATATTTACTTTCCTTCTTTTCTTTTCTTTTTTTTTTTTTTTCCTGGGATTCTTTTTGAAAGTTTGTGTTTGGTTCAACAGCCGAGGGGTACATCCTCTTTTTCAAACAATTTGGTATTACCCGTTGGAGTGCAAACAAAAAAAAAAAAAAGCCATATTTTATAATAATTAAGTTATTCTAAATATATTTTAGAATTCATCCCATTTAGAGAGAGAGAGGAAATTTTCAAATTAGAACATGGGGGAGTTACGTTTAAACAAATGAAATATATTTTTGTCACTTAGAGAATCTGCAAAATAAATTTACAAAAAATGTGAAAAATTAAAATAAACTCCCAACGTTACCTTTTTGAATTTATATTTTTATATTCTTAGCAACCAAAGCATATATAAAGTGAATTCACTCATTTATAATTCTTGATATGAGATGTTGAAATTAAAAAAGAAGGAAAAAAATATTTATAATAATTGAGAAGAAGCAACGGACACAAGATCCAAAATCTGGGTTTCCAATCAAAGTGTTTGTTGGATGTCTTGGTTCTTTTTTTTTTTTTCCTTTATTTTTTCCAGCTATTAATAACTCTGAAAATAAAATAAAAATCACAGTGGAGGGTGTTGGACTTGGAATGATGCATGGTCGTGTAGGGTTGAATATTTAAATGTGTGTGTGTATATATATATATATATAAGGTGTGAACATGCTGTCCTTTATTTCTAGTAATTATTATGATGTAATATACTATTTATATATACACACATTAATTCAAGGTTGAAATATTATTATACTTTTGCACACCTTACCTGACCTGATCTTCCTTTTAAATGTTTGCTTGTGAAGTTACATTTTTGGGCATGGTTATGGTGGAAGGAAAAAGATTTTAATTGGTAATGATTTTGATTTTTGGATTTTCCTTTTGTATTGTTATATTGAAGTTGTGAAGTTTGTTTAATTTGATAATTTTTATTTCTATTTTTTTTGGTTTTTTGTTTTGTTTTGTGTTTGAGGGGGGTTAAATGAGAGAAAAGTTGGAAATGTTTGTTTGATAGTTGAGGTTATGTTTTTTCTCTTTTCAATTTTGAATTAAAACAAAAGTTTAATTTGATTGAATGATCCTCTTTTTTTTTTAATTAAAGGGGATAGGAAGGAAATTCTTCAACTGGAACCGTGGGTTCAAATTTCTAATATATCATTTGTCACAAAATAGGAGTAAAACCAAACTACTCCAATTTTAAATAATGTCTGAATTTTTCAAACAGACGACAAAAATATTCGTTGAGAAGTACAAATTCTCTAGAGAAGAGGAGTCTCATCATCGAATCTCTTTCTAAGGGATGAAAATAGAAAATACATTTATCACTGTCGAATCTCAACTTAATTAATTTTAAAATTTAATCATATATATATATATATATATATACTCATTTTAATTTTGTGAAATCAAGGAGAATGAGTGAAGTTGGTGTAGGGTTGGGGAAAGGGGGGCAATCCTTGAGCCCATCTTATCCATTGCCATCCCTACCTTGATGCCAAAGGATGAGCAAAAGGATAATAATGAGATGATGGTGTTCATTCCATGGATTCTCTTGTTCTGTACATTTTTCCAATTTAGAGGTCTGAATTTTATTAAGCTTACATTTGGAAAAAGAATCTCAATTTAGATTAATTAATGTATAAATGAAAGATTAAAATTGTATAAATTAAATTTATGTTATAGACAATGGATTTATTCAATTGAAATTGAATTACCATATAAAGTATTGGACAACAAATTAAGTTAGTCTAAACTTAAGTTAACTAATTAAGACATATTTTTTTAATCAAAGGGATGGAGGGATGGAGGTTCAAATCCTTACACTTATATGTTCAATAATAAATTAACCATAACAATATCTCTTGAAAAATTGGTGATGTTAGATATGTATGGATAAATGATGTCAAATAAATGCTACCATTCAATATTTTATGACATTTTCACCCAATTTTCTATAGATAAAGCCTACAAAATTAATAAAGTTAATTACTCTTCATTTCTTTATTTAAAAAAAAAAGAAGAAGAAGAAAAAGAAAACTCTCATTTTCAAATATTAGAAAGAAAAAAAAAAACATGCGTCTAGACTTGTAGACAATTCAACTCCTTCAAAACGAATGGTGCTAAAGGACAAATAACATTTTTAACGTTTTTTTTAAAAGGGTAATAGCGATGGAGATAACAAGCATACATTGAAACGAAAATTGATTAATTAATTAATGGTTGTGGTTAAATTATAAATGTAATCTCTAATCTTTCGTATTTATATCTAATAAATACTTGTTAAAGTGAGTATAGCTTAATTGGCATAAATTTTGTTTCTAAAATTTTAATTGTATATCTATTAGGTTCCTAAAGTTTCAATTTCGTGAATATTAGATTCATGAAGTTTTAATTTTGTGTATAGTAGTCTTTGATCCATTTGAAGTTTTCCTGAACCTATTAAACACAAAATTGAAAACTTTAGGAATTTATTAGACATTTTTAAATTCATCAACTTATTAGTTATCAAAGTAAGGATTTTGATGAGACACTTTCTAAAGTTTAAGGACCAATTGAAACAAAGCTAAAAATTTGAAGACTAAACTTGTATTTTGTCTTAATTAATTAAATGAAATATAAATAAACAAACAAACAAATTAAGAGGAGAAATTGAGAAGAAAAAAAAATTTCCAAATAGATTTAAGAAACAAATATGTTATATTACAAGTTATTCCCCAACTTTTTGACTTGTTTCTAATAGGCTTTTAAACCAAACGCTGTGTCTAATAAATTTTTTATTTTAAAAAGTGGGTCTCTATTTTGTTAGATATTTTTCAAAATTCAAGAATTTATTATAAACAAAATTGAAAGGTTATGGACTAGTCTTGAAAATTTTAAAAATTTATAATATATAAAGATCTATTCGACACAAAATTAAAAATTCAATATCAATTTTAATATTTTTTCTAAGTTAAAAAATTCATTAGGCACCCCATTAAAAATTTAGAAGGTCTATGCATTCTAAAAACTCATAAACCAATTATTTCACCAATCAAATATGGAAGTAAATGAAAAAAGAAAGAAAAGTTTGGGTAATTACATAGATGGACTGCAAATACTCGAAAATGAATTCATATCTAAAAATGGAGTGTAGAGACAGAGAGAGGGTAGCAGCATGATTTAGTATGGGGTCTAATAGTTATAATGCAAATCATTCATCTGTGCCAAGGAATAGTCTCCAATTTTCCAATTTTCTCCCACCGGTCCCATGCTGAATAATATTATTTTAATATTTTGGTGCCTGTACTCTTAAATATTCATTTTTAGTTACTATTCTTTTAAATTTTGCTCAATTTAATTATTGTACTAAAACATTCATTTTAGTGATCCATGTATTGTTTAAAAGTAACCAACTTGACCTTTATTTTAAAATATTTTAACACAAATTTTATATACAATGGAAACAATACCAATTCATTGTTACACTTGAAGAAAATTAACGAGTAAAATGACATGTTAAAATTACGATGGAAAGAAATGAAATAAAAATAAAATGATCACTTTTTAAAAGTACATGGACTAAAATGGATATTGCTAATGTACAAGGATTAAAATGAACGTTTGAAGAATACATGGACCAAAATGAAACGTTTTGAAAGTACATAAACGATAATCAAAGTATAGGGACCAATATAATATTAAGAAAAATTTGGTTCAAATACTATTTTGATCTCTATACTTTTAACTTGGTTCATGTACTTTCAAAATGTTTAAATAGGTCATTGTAAATTCAAAGTTGTTCATTTTTGTTGTCGTATTTAAAAAAAATGACCCTTTTGATCATTAATTTTATTTTTAATCTCATGTTTCTATCACAATTTTAACACAAACACTATATTCTAACATATTCTTTGAAATGTAATAATGACTTTATATTAAAGAGTTTATGTTATGTGTAAGAATTTGTATTTTAATTTTACAAATAGAGACCAAAATCGTCACTTGATAAAAGTACAACAACCAAAAACGAATATTTAAGCAACACCGGACTAAGATGACAAAAATTAAAAATATAAATGATCAAAATAGTATTGGATGGAGATTTTTTCTTTTAAAAAAAAAAAAGAAAAAAGAGCCGAGCATTGGGCCAAAATCATAAGCCGAGCCAACAAAGATTTTTTTTTTTGCTTTTTCCAACAAAAAGAAAAAAGAAAAAGAAAAAGGAATTTGACTGGGGTGCCACAAGGCACGTGACTATCATACGATATACAATGAGTGAGGGGAGGAGCGGGTTCACGTGTGAGAGGATATGGACCACTCTCCCATCACCAAACCAAACGCAGATCCAATTAAATTAATTGACACCCAAAACGCTCCTCTCATTTTTATTATTTCATGTCTTATACCATATCTCATAAACTATATATAATCTATAATCTATGGTTATTTTGTGTTGGACTCCTCAAATTTTGACTCAAATGTTTTTGCACCCCCAACATCCTCCCCTCCCTTCTTTGACCCCTTCTCTAATTTTCCCTTTCCTTGCAAATTAACCCCGAGATGTTTTCCCTTTAATTAACAAAGAAGGGTCAAATATATAAGAGTGAATCAAATTTGGTTATCGGGTATAAGAACGAAGTTTATTACATTTAATTACGTTATATTGTTGTTTCATTTAATTATGTATATGGTCAAATTTATGAACTTGTTAGATTATGTTAAAATTTCGATCTTTCTATAGAATGCATTTATTTATAATACCGTAGGTTATTGGAGGAGTTATGCAATGAGAATGTTATGTAACATTGGATGCTAAAGTAATATTTATGGGTCAATAATAGATCTCGTAATAGACTTCTCAATTATTAAATTGCAAAATGTATTCTACTAGGGTCGAATTTTTGGAACTAGAGATATGTAGGTACATATTAAGGGTTTCAATTATTGTAGCTTGGAAAGATTTCTCAAACTAGCCTAGATGCCAATTTATTTTGATGTGGTATAAATTCTAAAGGAAATGCGTTGGGCCTCATAAATTAAAATACTGCAACGTATGTAAAAGGTTAAAATTAACTAAAAAAATGACTGGTCAAATTTTTCCATGACATGAAACCAACTTTCTTCTTGGTGTGACAACCTCCCATTAAAATCACATAGAAGACTTTTAAAAAACCTTTTATTGAAAGGTAATAATAAATTTTGACGGTTCCATCTTTGCTATATTTAAGAATTGTAAGAATAGAATATATACTTAATTTTATTTTACGAGTTCTAATTAAATCAAGTTCATAGGAAGGCAGAGATAAGGGTACTAGTTTTAATTTTTATTCTGCCATATGATATTAACTTGTGTTAAACGATAATCATCTAACTCTACCTTTAATCATATGATAAGATGAAATGAATTATTGAAATGGAAATGTGTGGAGGGCCTTTATCTCATCAATTTCAGTTTCGTCCCTCTTTTATGCCATGTTGTCTGGTCAGTCTTTTTCCAATTGTTAGCAAAAGATTTGGCTGTCTTCTTTATGGGTTTGGTTTAAAAGTTTGGGAGTTTTTGGTAATATTAGACATTTATTAGTGAAGTTAAATATATGTGGCTGATTGTGAATTTGAGTTTTCCAATTCTCCATTCCCCAAATTGCCCTTTTCTCCAGTACCCATCACCCTCCCTTTTTTACTTTTCTTTTTTGTTGTCTTCAATTAAGTAAGAGGAAAATTTTTCATTTTTCTTTTTGCAGTTTAAAAAGCCATCTTCTTTGTGGTGGTGTTGTAGTGTTGCTTGCTGCCTTGGAGACCCATTAAACAATAAGTGCTTGATGTGGCCATGTGGGTTAGCTTCAAGAGTAAGCCAAAAGTTTTTTTTCTTTTGGGTTCAATTTTGGATCTGCTTTAATTAACAAGATCTTACAGAGGATTAATCATGTTTGAAAATTAGTTTAGTATATGATAGGCAAAAAAATGCTATTTAAGTTCTAGGTCTGTTAGTTCTATATATATTTGTACACCATAAAGTTTCATCCTTTATAATCTTTTGTTGAAGGGTCCTCAAAAAGAAAGGGGCACTCAAATCATATTCGAGATTCGATGAAAGGCAATAACTTTGCCAAAAGTTCAAAATCTAAGAGAGAGAGAGAGAGAGAGAGAATCCATTGGACCTTTGGAGACACAGAGAATCCACCAATTGGGATAGAGCATCCATTGGGCCTTGAAGTTTTGGGCCCAAACCTTCTCAATAGTCCATATAACTAGTCTCCTAATAGCCCACTTTAGACTCCAGAAGCCTGCCATGAGCAAACAAGAAAGAGAGAAGATGAAAAAAAAGCTAATACTTTATAACTATCACTTTATGACCATTAAACATATGAGAGATCGAAAGGCACTGTAAAAATATATCTCTTTTTAAAATAATACATGTTTTAGTTGGATAAAGTTTCTTGAGCTCATAATTGTTTTTGTTAAATAGCTTTAAAAGTTAGTGGCCGTACATAAATATTTTTGGGATATTGGGATAAAGATTTTGGAGTGGTGGGTGTGGTGAGCATGAAACATGTGCAAAAATTGCTATTTAAGTTGAGATATTGACATATTGCACACCATTCACAACCCATTTCATACTGCTTTTATGAAAGTTTATTATGTTATTTGTTATGTGCTTTGCCGTTAAACTATACTAGAAAATTATACTGCTTTTTGATAGCACTCTAGCTTTTTTCTTGAAAGAAAATCTAGTATTTCTCAGTTTTGAATATTTTAATAGGTCTCGTAGTTTGTTTCGAAATAAAATAATTAGAATTAAACTCCACCAATAAAGCTACGTTGATTTAAGACGAAGATATTCGTCTATCTATTTTATTTAGTTATTCAATTTACTCAATGGTTCAATATTGTAATAGCAAATAACAACAACTATTTTATCTCTCATGGGCATTTTTATTTTCAATTGAGGATTTACATTTTTATTTACTACCGTTTACATTTCATGAATGAATTTTTTTAATGTAGTGAATAATACCTCAAGTAACTCAAGCAATAGCCCACTATAGTTCCTTCTTAATTCAATATTCATAAACCTGGACTTTTCAGGTTTAATATGCCAAACCCATATCTTGATTCACTAAAAAAAATAGACAAATTAAGATGTAGGTTGAAAAGAAAAGTGGCATGGTACCATGTTGCCATTAATCCCTAAAGTAATAGAAGAAAATAAGGACAGTTCCTGTTTTTTTTTGTTCCTCGTCCTTTTTTTAATTAAAAAATATAATTGTATTGGTTAATTATGAAAGGTTCTTTATTTTTTTCATTGGAAAAAGAAGTAAATTTAGTTTTGTTGAAAATGAGAGCAAATAACATTTTTTTACAAAATTTATGTACAATTTTGAAAATGTTTCTTTTTTTCCCAAAAAGAAAGAAACCGTCAAATATTCAAAATTGTCGATAAAACTAGAAAAAAAAAACGATAACTTTAACAGACAAACGAAACTAAACGGCGAGAATTTAATATTTATAACGGGCGTTGCGTTGAATTAGTTTAGAAACGTGGACGACGCAAGGGCGGAAAAGCGCGTACGTACACGTAGAGGAACACGAAGAACCGGAGTCAGTCCGACGTGGATCTGCGTCAGCGATTATCGGAACCACTAGACTTCCACGTTATTTCCTTTTATAACCTCTGCCTGCCCCATCTCTCCACGTATTATTAAGATTTAAAGAGAGCGCTCAGTTCATAGACGGATCATCGTTTTTAGTTTTGTCCCCGTGGAACCGCGTCCCAAATTTCAGATCACATATAAATCTCTCCTTCCGCGCCTAAGCTCCTGCTCTCGAATCATCTCTTTCTCTCTCGCTCTCTCTCTGTGCTTTTTTACCAGACGCTCACCGGGGTTGCATTGTCCCGAGGAGGTTTTTTTGGAAGGTGAGCATTACCAATCTCCCTGCGTCTTCATTAATATCTGGTTATCGAACTCTGGAGGTTATTAGATGGATACGTGAAACTGTAAGGTTGCGGTTACGAAATTATCAATTTATGAGGATGCTGAATTTTTGGCGTTATTTATTTGGTTTTGGTTTTGGTTTTAGTTTGCTTCTTGTCATCGGATTATTGTTGGATTCTGAACACAAAAAGGAGAGGCTTCTTTTGGTTTTAATTTCCCTTTTGCTTCAATAGTCCTGAATTTGAATGTTATCCACTTAAGCTTCGATAGTGTCTCTCATTCCAGAATTCAGATGCTGCATATATTAACCATAACCTGATAATGAAATAGTTAAAGACTTCTCTAAATCAGATCGAGAACCCCTTTCGATCCGTCTTCATGTTTTCAATTGTTTTGAGCTACCATCAATTTTGGAATATATACATGTATTCATGCTGACATTAGATCGAAAGATAATCTAATGTCTTGTAAAATCCGTGTTTGATTATATGGTAAAAATTTCGACATCCAAGTGAGTTATTTCAAGGTTGATCTTGCTTAATTATTTTGCGGGTTGCAATTTTCCGATCGAATTTCTTTTAATTTGACTGAATTAGTATTTGCTAGGAATCATCTTCAACTCTACCATTCAAAGGTATCCATTAACAGAGAGTATAACATGTATTGATTCCTCTGCGGGCTCACAGGTTTATAGTTTTTTGAAAGCAAATTGATGGAGAATATTGAAGGTATCTGCGGAGATTTAATCCCAGCCAAGGAAAACATCGTTCCAACACCACCTCCATTGCCTGGATCTGCATTCAGTGGTCATCTGCAGAAGGGTTTGGTTTCAAGTGAATCCTTGCAAAGGGGGTACAGCTGCGTCTATACTGCAACAAGAGACCTCTGGGACAGCCTCTTTGACGAAGCCCATAGAGCAGATGCTTCTATCCATACAGATCATGGTGGCATTGTATATGCACATGCCTATATCCTCGTAAGTTTATTTAATCTCACCATTTCATAACCTAAAAGAAGTTTCCTGTCATTGTTGTTTCTTATTCAATTGGTTTTTTTTTTCCTTTCTAAAAGATGTGTCAGATTTAAGTTATATCCGTTTTTTTAAGATGAAAATTTTGCACATTTTGCATTTAGCATACCCAAAAGCAGGAAGGCTATTGCCTAACTATATCATAGTTCAATTCAATAAGTGGTTGGGTTCTCCTTATGTAATTTTGCTGCAGGGTATGGCTTCTCCTGTGATAAAAGGCATGTTAAAGCAATCAAAAAAGTCTGGTTGGAACCGGTCAATCTCGATCCGTGGAGTTCCACCTGATGCCGTGAGAGTATTTGTTAGATATCTATACTCTTGCAGGTAACTATTTTCTTGTACTGTTTCATATTTGATAGTCACTATAGATTGAGGATTTCGAACTTCAAAGCCCTATGGACTGACTTGAGAAGAAACGTCCGAGGGAACATGAACTTGGTTGTGTTTTCTGATGTATTACCATTACTACAATTTATTTCAGATACGAGAAAGAAGAAATGGAGGAATTTGTATTGCCGCTGCTGGTGCTGTCACATGTATATGTGGTTCCCCAGTTGAAGAGAGAGTGTGAGAGGCAACTGGATCGTGGTTTGCTGACAATTGAAAATGTAGTAGATGTTTTTCAGCTTGCTTTACTATGTGATGCTCCTCGTCTCAGCCTTATGTGCCACCGTATGATGATAAAAAACTTCAAGGCTATTTCTTCCACCGAAGCATGGCAAGCAATGCAGCAAAGCCACCCAGTACTCGAAAAGGAACTTCTTGAATCAGTGATCGACGAAGAAAATGTAACACCTCTCTCTCTATCTTATTTTGTCCGCTTGATATATCAAACCGTGCCTGAATACTCCAAGAGCTTAGTATGCTGGTTTTTCTAAACCAATCTTTTAAATTTTACTTCCAGAGGCAAAAGAAAAGAATTAAGAAGATAAATGAAAGGAAGATCTACTCGGAACTATTTGAGGCAATGGAGGCTCTTGTTCATATATGTAGAGATGGTTGTCGTACAATAGGCCCACATGACAAGGACTTTAAGGTGAACCAGCCGCCATGTAAATATGCAGCCTGCAAGGGGCTGGAATTGCTTATCCGCCATTTTGCAGGCTGCAAACTGAGAGCCCCTGGTGGTTGCACCCAATGCAAGAGAATGTGGCAACTCTTGGAGTTGCACTCTCATCTTTGTGCAGATTCTGATCTCTGTGAAGTCCCGTTGTGCAGGTAATTTATCAAAATCTGTCTCCTCTTTTTCCATCCTTCTTCGTTGTTAGCTTTTTTGGAAATCATTGTAGAAATAGTTGAATTCACCTAACTAGAATGCTCCGTGATTTCAGGAATTTTAAGGACAGGACGAGGAATCAGGGCAGGAAAGATGAAATTAAATGGAAATTGTTAGTAAAAAATATTCTGAGGACGAAGGGAATAGCAAGAGCACCATTCTTTTCGACGATAGAAACCGTATCTAAATGAGGAAAAGAAGACTAGTATTCTTTTGTATAAACATTCAATCTGTAAATTTTCCCCCCATTTGATTGCGCATTTGCATTCTCTGTACATCACAGATTCAAGAAATGAAAACAAAGAGTTATTTAGTACAAATCTCGGTGTTATCAGTTCGCCTCGAAAAATTGAAGAATTAAACAACTCAACAAAATTGAACTCTTGCAATTCCTTCTTTCTCAACTAAAATAGCTCTGGAACAAACCATTGGGGGCAGTAGAGTAAACTAATGAACTCTGGTTTCATACTCAAACCTGATGCAAATTTAGAAATTGTGGCCTCTTGGGAGAAATGGGATCTCATGGAGGCTATAATGGTGTCGTCGGAGGAGGGGTTGGTGGAGGCGGCGGTGGAGACGCCGCCGGCCGTCGCTGATCCTGTTTTATCAATGAATCCTCTAAATATGATAGAGGAGAAGAAGTTCCTCTGGCTTGAACAACGGGCGATTTGAAGTGAGCTTCTTTTTCGCTGAAGGAAACTGCCGCGGACCACTCCGGCGTATGAAATACTGTTTCTCTGCTCTCCTCGTCGGAGAATGGCGTCTCAAATGATGGGTTTTGGATATGATTTTGAGAGAGAGGAGGCAGTGGTTGCAACTCAGGGCTAGGAAGGTGAGAGCGGAACTCTAATTTCTTCACAGAATCCAGCCGGCGACGCAGCGGAGATTCATCTTCTCTATTTGCACCCTCCAGCTCGACGACCGAGCACGGCCTCCGCTCCACGGTTCCGATATTCAAGAAACTCGATCGTGGAATTCCAGAATCGTGCCGAAAACTCAGCGAATGTTCCTTCTCGACAAGCAATCGAGACTTGAATCGGTACTTAATTCGCTGCCGGTACAAAAAGAAGGCGAGCGCCGAGAGCATTCCCAAAGTCACAATGGCGACGGAGCACACAATAGCCAGAGATTTGATCGGCTTAAAAGGCTGCTGCGTCGACGACGGTAGAGTTGGGAGAGTGACATTGGAAGGGGCAGGCGTAGGCTGGTCGGAATTTACAGAAGCCGGCGGCGACGGTGACGGTGGCGACACGAATGTTCCAGGATCCAATGGCTGGTGCAGACTTCTTCTCCGACTATCGCCATTGACGCGGGGATCAATGAAAACAATCAACAATTTTAGGCTGAGAATGAAGATGAGGTAAGAAGCTTTCATGGCGGATAATTAGGATTTGTCTACGTTCTCTCTTCGGGAGGGTTCAGAACACTAAAGTTATTAATTATGGGTTCTTGTGAGGACCCAGAGAAAAAATAATTAAAAATTTTTTTAGACAGACTAAAAAATATCAACTCTTAAATTGTTTAAGAGAGTGATCAAATGATCTACGAAATATTTTCTTTTTGTTTTTTGTTAATCTACTTTGATAATTTTAAAATTAGAGAGTCAACCCAAGACATTGCATCAATGGGATGAAAACTTACCATATTAGTTGTCATTAAATTACGATAAAACAAATTATACTGTAAGCATCATTGTGAATATGTGATCAAATTTTTTTCTTCTACAATTGTAAAAAGAAGAAAAAAAAAAGAGGTGGGACAAGATGAAAACAGACAACTACACCAAAATTAAATTTAAATCTAGACTCTAGAACTATCTAACTATTTTTTTAATACCACAAATGTTTTATAACTATTGATCTTAAGGAAAATAATTAATATCTTATTTATTGGATTAATTAACAATGGTTGCTTAATTGAAGGTTAAATTTTTAGAAGGCAACTAGATTTGTTTGACCAGAAAAGGGAAATTAACAACTGTTGCACTATTTTTTATTTTTTTAGTTGGCACGTTTGAAGAATTAAACTTTAGAAAGTAAACAAAAGAAGAAGAAAATTAAATTGGGTAATTTTGCCCAGTTCTCTCTGGCCTGCCACGTGGCCTCTTAGTAACCTCGTCAAAATTGAAATTGAAAGGGAAGTTGTCTAATGCGAAGTGATTTTCAAAGCCTCATTGAAGAACGTGCAACTTTATTTTATTCACAAAGGACAATAGGGCACTTAAAAAATAGAAAAAATGTATTATTAAATTAGCTTACAAATTAAAAAATAGTATGTTAGATGGATAGCGACGTCAATATAAAAGTCTATAGCAACTTCAAAGTTCAAACCTATAGAAATCATTAATGTTATAAAAATGTATGGTGAATGAAATGGGAGTTACTTCCTTGTTTAGGATTACATAATACATAATTCATTTCTAGCTACATAAGATTTCAAATTTCATAAACTCTCAACATGAATATATTATTATATAAGTTTTTTAAACGACAATCGTTTTAGTCATTGCCTTTTACTATAAAATTCATCGCTCGGTTTCTTTTTCCTTTTCATATTGACATAAAATAAACTTTAATCAACGTAATCAAAATTCTTGTTCTCAGCCTCATTTTAATTTCATCTCATCCCCTGACTTATCTCAACCACGATACATGCCTGCTAAATCATCTATTCAAAGCCATGTTAACTTGTCTAAGAAAGAAATACGTTTTATTTTTTTTAAAATATTTTTTTGGTGTGTTTTGTGCAGGCAGGAAGAGGAGTCTACAAAGCATCTCTCTATTTGGTATGCCCTTGCCCTTTAGTTGGTGGTTGGGAGGCCCAGCTTTGGAAACGAAGCCCAAAACGGAAGAATGGGCCAAGGTGGTAGTTGGTATTGGGCTTAGAGAAAGAATGGGCTGGGCCTGGATAGAGGAAGGAGGAAGAAAATAAATAAAAATAAAAAAGGGAGTGGGGTATTTGCATTATTAAAATAGAAAAGTGAGGGGGGGAGCATGATGGAAAGTTGAAAAAGAAGGGAGTGAGAACAACGAAAGAGACACATGTTTTTGTTTTTGTCTGTTTTGTTGTTTCTGATTCCCAATCCATTTCCAATTCATACGTCTTTTTCCCTCTCCCCTCTGCCTTAACCTTATTTCTTTTTTTCTTTTTTTTTTTTTATATATATAAAATAATTATTGTATACTAAACTATAAAGTTCACTCGGATTTGACTTGGATCACACAACTTTATTTCCACCTCTCATTACGACCCCTACACAAAAAAGAAAAATCCCACTACAATCATTCTAAAACATAAATAAAAATAAAAATCATGCATAGATCTACTTTTGAAGCCATATAAGAGTTTCTGGGGTTTTTTTTTTCTTTTACCATTTCTCATTTTAATGTTCTCATGTAACATTTATTTTAAAGAGAACCTGAGCACAAGTTTTGTTAAGCTGTATTTGTTTTCATATAATAATATATAGAAATCTGAATGGGAAGTGGGAGTGTGGAGATGAGATGAGGCTACAAACCTAAGAACTGATTGGGCAAAAGGTAATTATCTCATTACCTGTGCCATGCACCTCTGTTTGTCCTCTCTCTCTCTCTCTCTCTCTCTCTCTCTTCCAATTGAAAGAATAATATAAGAAAACTTTCTCCAATGCCTTCATTCAATGTGGGCTTTTCATTAAAAACTAAGAGAGAGAGAGAAGAATTGTGAATTGTGTTGGGAGTGGGAGAATAATATAAGACCATGCATCCATGTTCATGATTCTTTTTGATACTTGCCCACTCTTACAAATAAAAAGCTGATAAAATAAAAGAGAACCTAATCTCTTCACCAGTCCTCTCCTATACTACCTTTTGCCTTTTGGACCACTTTAATCTCTTGATGGGTAATATAAGGAAAAGAAGAGAGATTTTTGAGATTGTTATTCATGATTAGAGGAGGGTGTGGAATGAAGGAATTGGGGGGAGTGTTAGGCACGTGGGTTCATAATTTGATATGATATATGATAATTATTATTGAGAGGTTTAACTTGTTTTACTGTTTCTAATTGGCTTCAACTTTTTGGTATTTTTGTAAGTGCTTTGCTGAGGAGTTGTTGTTGTGTACCAAATTTTCTGCTCAAATCCAGGCTTTATTTTTTTGGTTGGGAGTACCAAAACAGAGCCACCATTTTCTGAATTTCTCATCTCACTTCCATGATCTTTATTATTCACACCAATACTCAACTCTTCTTTCTTCTCACACCCAATACTGCCGCCTGCTTTTACATCTCCACTGTCTTATTACGTCATTATAACAACAAATTAAAAAAAAAAATCATCTAACTTAAACTTTTGGGTTTATTGGTCGTTTAATCATGTTTAAGATGATATCAAAGCAAGATATCATTTATTGTCATTTCCTCTCCATTTATATTCATTTATACTTGTTGGATCTTGTGCAATTTTTTAAACCCACAAATGAGGGAAGTGTTTGTTGTTTAAGACAAACTTTTAAAAATTACCCAAAATTCTCACAACAAAAACACTTAAAATCTCATGAACAATGAAATGCAGTCACAAAAATCACATGCTTAAATTTGACTAATTAAGCTAAGTAGAGGAATTTAAGTGTGTAAAAAAATTTTTTTTTTAGTTTTATGTTTGACTTGTTACTCTATTGTTTGGACGGATCTTTTTCCTCTTTAGATAAACTATATATATACACACAATTATGCACTGAAATAAAATGAGGCGGGAGGTTTCTATAAGTAGAGCTTCCGACAAGCCTCCAACGACTCTCCGACAACCCAAGAATCGTGGCGTGTTGTCGTGGATTTTGTTGGAGATTTGTGTGTGCGAAAGTAAATATAGTTCGACTCGACTGATATGTTAGGTGTCCTAAGTGTGAGACTTTGGTCGGCTTGACGTGGAATGTGGGTCACGATTATCTCCTGTAATTCAGCTCTATCTTTACAAAGGTTCGAGCTACATCTTCTTTCAGGTGTCAGTGTTGGCTCATCACTATTGAACATATAGAATGTCATCACATGGCTGATGAGAAATCACCTTGAAAACATCCTACTTGTAACTTTGGTCAATTTTAGTAGTTATTTATTTTTAAAAGGGATTATTTTAATATTTATTTACAAAGTTCTAATTCAAATTATGATGTAAGGTTGATAAATATTTTGTTGATGACTAAATGATCATTTTTTAATGTATAGAGATCAAAATAGACAAAGTTAAAATAGAGGGATCGATGTAAACGAAATTATTATAAGATAAGGTTGGGTGGTGCTTGCAAAAATCACATGTTATAGGCACATGACTTTGGTTTAAAGTTTGAACACGAAAAAACACAAATGTCGTTTTCATCTTCAAGTGGGTATACTTATGAATGTCATTGAGATTCTAAATGTCAAAATTAACATGAACCACCCAATTAAAAAAAAAAAAAGAATTTACTGTAATTTGTAATACTTAATTAAGATTTCCCATTAACCTTCCTTAGGAGTTTTCATTATTATTATTGTTATTTTTTGCATGGCTCCTACATAATGCCACTTTCCATGTGCATATATCATCATATGGAAAAAAAAGAAAAAAAAAAAGATTGATTTTTAAATACCATCTCTTAAAAAGACCAATTTTTTAAAAGCAAAAAGGTCTTTCCATCCAAAAAAAGATAACTGTATTTTCAAAAGGTATTAAATCTCGACATTAAAGAAGAGCATTTTATAATATTCATATATAAGCACTTCCTTAAAACTAAAAGTACGTCCTTTTCCTTTTATAAGAAAAAAATAAAAAGTAGATTAAAGAAAAGTGCAGAAAGAAGAGGAAGAAGAAGAAGAAGAAGAAGAAGAAAGGGGAAGATAGGGTTCATCATTTGAATTTGCAGAAACCTTATAATTAAAGAAATAAATTAAAAATGAAAAAGAAAAAGAGAGAAAAAATGAATAGCAAATCTTGGAGGTAATGATGGCGAACAATGGGCATCGCATCATTCATTGAATCTGCAATTTGCCATCACACAGTTTCAAGCTTCAAGGCGTCAGACTCAGAACCCTAAAACTAAAATATTATTATTATAACCCTTTTTTTTTTTTTAATCTCATCATTCCCTCCCCCCATCTTTTCTTATTTCTATTTCCGACCCTGTTTCCTGAATATTTCTCTCTAATGTTTTTTTCAAGACATTAGGAAAAAAACGATCTTACTTTTATTTTTTATTTTTTTTATATGTACTGCAAGTCTGTAAACAATCTCACTTTTATTAAAAAATACGTCTGAATAATTTATTAATTTTAGTGGATGAGAATATGGCGATACACATATTTTATTTAAATTGCCACGTGTTGAATGAGAAATTAAAGTCTACTCCACAATCTATAGTTTATTTAATTTTGTGAATAAATACTTTTCTTAGAGGCAACCAAGACTTCAGCTTCGTAACTTTATTAGATGTAGACTCTCTTTTCCAAAAAAAAAAAGGACTCTCTCCATTAACGACATATATTTTTTCTTCCAAATTAATATCTGATATGATAATGTTGTTATTTTTTGTTTTTCAAAATTCAGCTACATCTTAATCATTATTATCTTTCGACCTCTTTAATTATAAATTTCTATTCATGTCATAATTTTGATATGTTTTTTCTTAAATATCCTAACTTTTTTCGTTTCAAATATAATATAAATCTGTCATTTTCATGTGTTTTATCTCTGACTTTGATTTAGATTATATTTATGATAAAATTGTAAGTATTTTGCTTATTTAAAAAAATATATCTTTTAATTTTATTTACGTACATGTTTTTATAATGATTTTAGTTATTTCATTTGCTGTCTTAGTTGAGTATACTAAGATTTAAGGATGAAAAAAATGGGTGGATGTAATTTTAAAATTTGAACTGGGCTATAGGATCGAAAGCGAAAATCTTAAAATCATTGAAAGAAAATTGTGATTTTGACTAAGAAAAAGTCTAAAAAACATGACCGAATTGATAATTTACTTCTAAAATATCTTCCACATCTTGGGAATAAAAATTTAAACTTTTGATCATAAAAAGTAAAAAAAGGAAAAAAAAAAAAGTCAAGAATGAACCAGTAATTTACATATTGGCCGCAGAAAAAGAAAAAGAAAAAGAAAAAGAAGAAGAAAAAGAGGAATGAGGGGAAAAGATGAAGAGGAGGGAGAGGGAGGAAAAACTGGTCCGATCCAACAAATTAAAGGAATCCATTTTTGCTTTTTCTTTTGTTCAGTGCGACAAAATAATAAAACAGAGGAGAAAAAAGAAAAGGGGGAAAAAAGGAAGGAGAGAGATAGGATTATGATGAAAGGCAAAGGCAAAGCGGAGTAGAGAAGGGGAAGGAGAAGGGGGGTCGTTTTCTGGTAAATAGTGCTCTTGGTTTGCTTTCCCTGAACACATTCGCACAAAGACATGTACTGAGACGAAATTGATAGGGGCGACTCAGCTTATTGTAGTCCCTCAAGGGGGCAGCAAAGTTATGGCTGTCAGATTAGCGTGCAATTTTTATTGTTCAAAAGGAAAACAGTGGGGGCCTCATGGGTCTCTTCTCTTTCTCAAACAAACTCCACACCCCTTTTTCTTTTTCATTTTCGTTTTCATCTCCGTTCTGGTTTGCCCAATTCGGGGTTTTGAGTAATTTCCCCCCTCCAAAGATTTCTCGGTGGTGGGGGCGGTGGTGCTGATTCAGAGGGAGAGGGAACATTCTGGGGTTGGCCTTTTGTGTTTGTGTAGCTGTGGTGGCTGTCAAACATGAGGCACAGCTCATATTTCTGATGGGTGGCCTTTACTTTTCTTTCTCTCTACTTTGTGGGGTTCTCTGCGGATACGAGTGCTCGCCTCTGTGAATGTGAACATTGTTTCTGATTGTTGTGCCCATCGATATTTGATTCTTCGTGCTTGCCAAAGTGAATAAAGCAATACCCAAACCCAACCTCTGATCTCTCGTCCTTTTTAGGTAAGCTACTCTCTCATCCACTTCTTTGTCTATTTTCTTTCTTTAAATTTATCTTCTTACTGTTGTATTCTTGCGTTTTTCCCTGATTCGGCTCTGTTTGCTTTCCTTCTACTTGGTTCCATCTCTCAGTCCAGCCCCATTTTTTTTCTTTTACTGTTTTCTTCTCCTGGGGTTTTCCAAATCACCAACTTCTTCAGCTCCCACTTGCTTAGTAAGTGGTCTCTGTTGTTTTATGTCTTGCATTCATTTGAACCTGAGAAATAAATATCCTGATTCTTTCATCCATGCGATTCTCTTGATTTCTTCATCCCAATTTTAGTTGGAATCTCGTGGTCTCATGTTGGAGTCTTTAATTCTAACAACTTGGGTGTGCCTGAACTTGAGACATAAATTCTATTCTTGTGGTTAATTTCAGCTTACAATGGACGATTCTCTTTCTTTGCAGTTGCAGGTGTTGATGAGCTTTCAAATCAAGTTGAGAAGATCAGAAAAGACTTAAGAAAGACGTTGGAACAGGGGATTTTGAGTTGTGAAACTCTGTGGACTGGGAAGGATCTTTTGGTTTTTGACCCATTGGAAAGGAAAGGAAAGGGAAGGAAGGGGAAAAAGTAAAATAAAAAACCAACAAGGAAGACAAAATCTAGAGGGGAAGGATAAAGAAATAAGGGAAAGGACGGTGGTGTCAGGTATTAGGCAAGTGGGGGTGTCTCCAGCTTTGCGAATTATATACGTTTTTAGAGTGTTTTCTTAGTAATGTCACACCCATTCGACCCTCTATCCCCGGGGTCCTTGGGAAGTGTTACTCATTGAGGAAGCAATCTCTTAATTTACAACTTTTTTCAGTTTCAGTGTGTGTGATTCTTTAATTACAAAACCCCACTCTCTCCCTCTCATCACTTTGAAGAAAATATTCGGTCACACTAGGGAAAACCCCCAAGATTTCCTTGTTCATTTGATATCTTCAACATAAGAGATCGGGTTGAGCTCCGGTGTTTCGTCCCACTTCTTTGGTTTGTCTTCTATTTACGGGTTTGCTGTGGATTGACATCAAGAATATTGAAGCAGAGAAAGAAAACAGAAACTCAGATCCATTTTCTTGATCAAGAACATGAAGTTTATGAAACTTGGATCCAAGTCTGATGCATTTCAGACTGATGGGGATAAAATTAGGTGAGACATATCTCCTCTTTTTATTAGCCTTTCATGTGTTTTTTATTCTACATACCCCAGTGATGGGGTCACCGTTGGATGTTATATTGCAACAGACTGTTAATCAATCATTGTGTAGTGAGTGTAGGTTCGTCACCAACTTTTCCTAGTTTCTCATTTTCAGTATTTAGGCGATGTTCTTTTTGCTAAAAGAAAAATATTCCTAAGTCTATTAATCAAACATTAAATTGCACGTTTCCACGACAAGTCTCAATTTTCATCTAGGAGAAACCTCAACAACATAAAGAGTTATGTGTGTATTTGTAACAGTCGTAACTCATTGATGAAGAGATTCTGCGTTCTGCCAGTCTAAGTGTGTTCTGGAGTTTTAAATATTAAAGTGAAATTCTGGGCCAGAGGAAGCTAGTTGTCTTAGGACTCATAGGAGCAATCCTTTTCTACTTCCAATCAATTTTGTTTGGGAATTTCTTGTTTTTTTATCTAATCTTTTTTGGGTATGGGATAACAGACTCTCCAAAGGCCTATATCAAACCAAAAATCTGGTAAATAAGCCATTTTCTTTTGGCTTATACAAATTGTAAGCTCTTATTGCTGGCTAATGGAAGATACGAGTTTCTTTTGACTGCTTTGATTTTAGATTCCTTGAAACTTCATAAAAATGAAGACATCCATTTCAGGTCTATGTTCCAGGGTTTTCAAACTTACTTCAATGAGATTTGAAATCATTCTTGTTTCTTCAGGTATGTGGCGAACGAGCTAGCAACTGACATCGTTGTCAACGTTGGAGATGTGAAGTTTTATCTGCATAAGGTATGGATCTGGTTTATCTTTTTATTTCAGAGGCAGTGATCTTGTTGAATAACCTAAGCCCATAAAGAGTATAATTGAGAGACTGAATTGTCAAGGTCCACACTGTGTCACTGTCTAGCACATTTATTATATATATGCTTAGATGACAAATGAAAGCTTGGTTCCTTAAGTTGCAAATAACTATATCTAAATTTATTTATTGATGAAGATTTTTAGGGGATATATATATATTTTTTAATTTGATAAAATTATATATAATACGAAACATATTCCAAGGGTGTGACATGATAATTAATTCGGCCTATTTTCATTTCTAGACATGATAATTTTGCTTTATTGCCCTTATTTCTATCTTAGAAGCTATGGAGAACTTTAGCAGATTAACTTTTGCATATTTATGTGTAAGATTGTTAATTTTCTTTCGCAGCAAAAGTATATCGAAAATTAAAGATCAATGCCGAACATTATTCACCCTTCTTAAGAGGACAAATGTGATGCTTGTGATTTTAACCGGTTGAAAAGTAATTATTAGAAGTAAATTACAAGTACAAATTACTTCTTTTCTAAAATTAAGAACATAGATATTGAAACATTAAGCCCATTTGTGTAACACGTTCACCTAATTGCTTGCAGTATTTGAGGACTGACATTTCAGTCTTATAAGCTTTAGAGGCTATAGGTTTAGAAGCTCAAAGTTACATTCTTAGAAAGAATTTAGTTCTTGTTTTTAAACGTTGTATTAATACCATGTAGCATTCTCATTTCCGTAGTTTCCGCTTCTGTCGAAAAGTGCGCGGTTGCAGAAATTAGTCACTCAGTCAAATGAAGAGAATAGTGACGAAATCCATATCTTGGATATACCAGGTGGACCGGCCGGTTTCGAAATCTGTGCTAAGTTCTGTTATGGCATGGTTGTCACTCTCAATGCCTACAATGTCGTTGCTGCTAGATGTGCGGCCGAGTATCTAGAGATGTATGAAACTGTTGAGAAAGGAAATCTCATCTACAAGATCGAAGTCTTTCTCAACTCAAGCATCTTCAGAAGCTGGAAGGACTCGATAATTGTTCTTCAGACAACAAAGTCTCTTCTTCCATGGTCTGAGGAGCTTAAGGTGGTGAGTCACTGCCTTGATTCCATAGCTTCCAAGTCTTGCATTGAGACTTCGAAGGTCGAATGGTCATACACCTACAACCGAAAGAAGCTGCCATCTGAAAATGGGGATGATTCTCATTGGAATGGTGTGAGAACGCAAAAGCTTGTTCCTAAAGACTGGTGGGTTGAAGACCTCTGCGAGCTTCAAGTAGATTTATACAAGCGAGTAATAACCACAATTAAATCGAGGGGTAAAATCAGTGGCGACGTAATTGGGGAAGCTTTAAAAGCATATGCCTCGCGGAGGTTACCTGGGTTTTCTAAAGGTACGGTTCAGGGGGGTGATATTGCAAAAAATAGACTACTGGTGGGCACAATAGTACAGCTACTTCCCACAGGGAAGGGGGAAGTCTCCTGTAACTTCTTGCTTAAGTTGTTAAGGGCAGTGATTCTGCTGGATTGTGGAGAGATGGGAAAACTTGAACTGATGAAAAGAATTGGTCAGCAGCTAGATGAGGCCACAGTGGCTGATCTTTTGGTTCGAGCTCCTGCCGGTGAAACAATGATATACGATGTTGACATGGTCCAAAACCTTGTCGAGGAATTTGTGGCACAGGTGCAGAATGTCCACACTGATCTCCACATGGAAAATGAATACCATGAAATTAGAAGTCCAAAGTTTATTTCTGATGCTTCCAAGTTGATGGTTGCAAAGCTGGTTGATGGCTATCTTGCAGAAGTTGCTCGCGATCCTAACTTACAACTATCAAGATTTATCTGTCTTGCTGAATCAGTATCAAGCTTCTCCAGACCATCTCATGATGGACTGTACCGGGCCATCGATATGTATCTGAAGGTATGTTTTACACTCATTTTGTGTCAAGCAACTACATTATCCTTTGAACGATGTTAACATGAACTTGATTTTGTATCACTGCAGGAACACCCTGGAATCAGCAAGAGCGAGCGGAAGAAAATATGTCGATTGATGGACTGCAGAAAATTGTCCCCCGATGCGTGTATGCATGCTGTGCAAAACGAGCGGCTTCCTTTGCGCGTCGTTGTTCAGGTTCTTTTCTTTGAACAAATGAGAGCCTCAGCAGCATCAGCTGGTGACAGCACGCCGGATCTACCGAGTTCAATTAGGGCCTTACTCCCTGGAGGGGGATCTCATGGAAGCTCGAGGTCTACCACGACGAACACTGAGGACGACTGGGATTCTGTTCCAACTATTGAAGAAATAAGGGCGTTAAAAGGGGAGCTCGCCGCTCTGAAGCTAGGAAGTGGGGATAGAACTGGAAGCGACAGTGCTAGAAACAACCTCGAAAGGGCTGCAGGGAATAAAATGAAGGGCATGCTCATATCAAAGAAGATATTTTCGAAACTCTGGTCGAACAAAGAGAGGAACGGAGAGATCAGTAGCTCCGAGACATCAGAAAGCCCGGGTTCTTCAAATGCAGAGGAAACGAAGTCGACCCCCTCAAGAAGCCAGAGGCATTCGATATCATAATTCTACAAATGTAGTAATTGTTAATTTTTTTGCTGGCAATCTGTAAAATTTTTCTCAAATCTTTTGACAGTTAGAACAAGTAGAATCCACTGACATATTCCACCATGACAAAGGAGAATTTGGTCGTATGCTGTGCATGTACAAGGTAAGCTCCTACTCCTAGGTCGGGGTCTCTGTTTTTTCTTACAGTTGAATTCTTGTAAGAATTGTTGGTCTGTATGTTTTTGTTTTATGGGTCGTTCGGTTATATTTTTGTTGTACCATAAATCAGAACGTAGTGAGGAATGTCAGAGACTGCTTTATTGGGATTTTGGGTGGTGCTGCTGGTCCTCTTCTTTATGTGACATTACAAAACAAAATTCACTCAAGGACATGCTCTGTACAGTATTTGCAGTTGTATTTTGGATTAAAAATCAATTTAGACCCATTTAAGGATCCAACATCATTGATCAAAGTTAATCAAATTAATTTCAACTTCAGCAACTCAACAAGTTAAACGTGTCTGAAGGTATCTCAAAATAATTTAGCTAAAGTACTATAATTATAAGCAGTCGTTGTACACATTTAAAAGTGTTTTTAAATGCTTCCCTTGCAATCACTATAGTTAAAGCACCCTATGAGTGTAAGGAAGCGATTTTCAATTTTTTTTAAGTATTTGTAAATCACTTCTAAATACGATGAGTTTTGATGATAAACATATGTTAAAAACACTCGAAAATATGATCGTTATAGGTTGAAAGTTCATACCCTCTCATTCATATTTGTGTCGTTATATTCTCCGAACCAGCCAAATCAACACGGATCAATCAAAGGAAAAAAAAAAAAAATCAAAATATTGAGAGATAAGATAAAAAAATAAAAGAAAAGATTTGAAACAAAATACAGGTCCCCCTACCCTATAGTGTAGGTTACCATCAGTGCCAAAACTACACACACTTTACAGATTCCCCATATTCAAAAGGTAAAGGAAAAGGACTTCAGTGGGACTGATCCATTGTTTTTTTTAAAATATCATATATCACATCAAAGAAAACACTGCCTATCATATTATTCTTCCTTAGTAGAGGTAAATCTAGTCAATCTTAAGGTTAAATTATTTGGATTTGAAGCCTTAATTTATGCCTATTTGGCAATATCCTTAATTCACTATTTTAAAACATGTAGTGGAAACTAACAAATACCAACCAAACTTTGACCCAACAATGTGAAACCACCATTCACTTGTTTCTTATTTACTTTCTCCTACCATTGACCCAATATGCCCAATTTCTTCTTCCAAAAAAAAATTAAAAAGAAGAAGAACAACAACAAGGAGACTCCTTTGGATTCTAAATAAACCATCCTAAACTAAAAGTTCAAATATCTTTTCATATGAATACGGTCTGATAATTGATTCAATTTGGTTTTGAATATTTGAAGATCTATTGACTTTATTCACTTGCAAATATCTCATACATAAATATATGCTATTTTTCTAATAAATTTTTTTAATGAAAATTATTTTAACTAAAAAATTTAAGTCATATTGGATCACGATTTTATTTTTAGTTTTCTATTTTTAAAATTTATGTTGGTTCTTCTAATAATTTCATTAATACATTTTCACCTTCTTAAAAATACTTAAATTTGAAAAACAAAAATAATTTTTTTAATTTACCAAATTAAAGGATAATAATATATTTTAATCTAACGAAATGTTTTCTTGTAAGCATGTTTAAAACATCATGTTCACTTTACCAATAAACTAATTTATAAGTTAAAAATGAAAATAATTATGAGACGTTTAAGGTAGAAATTTTCTTAATCAACTTGCAAATACTTTAATTATAAATGACGAACTTAAAAGACTATTTAACATCTACAATTTTTGTTTTTTTTTTTTTTTAGAATGGATTGCAATTTGCAACAAAATAATAAAAACTTTTTTTGCTTTTTAAGTTGTATCATTAAATTCCTTTCTGGTTATTAATTTAATTATTTTATTTTTAGAATAATATAAGTAAAGACATGCAATAATATTAGAGTATTTTAATGGGAGGGAAATGGAGTGAAGGCATCCAAATATGGGAATAGTAAACTCATCTGAAAGAGAAAAAACGAGAGTCAAACTTTGGGTTTAATTATTGAAATTACCTAATCCAAAAGTTTAGTGCCCGACTGACTTTGTCTTTATATGTAGTTTAACATTAATCGATTATCCACTTTTACCCGTCATATTATTTAGACTTCCGCAACATATATTATAATGCATGCTTGTGAGATATTTGGAGCATACTATAAAATTTAATTAATTAAATAATATTTGTGCTAACTTTTCTGAGCGTTTCCTGGAAACATTTTGGAAGGGAAATGATGTGCTTACCAAGTAAAAAGCAAGTGATTAATTGTCAACAATTTCTACTTTTTAGACCTTGACTGCTCACAATACCACAATATTATATCTGGATATGAAGTTAGAATTTCAGTAAAAGAAGAATAAATCACAGTCAAGTCAAATAAATATTATACTATAAGCTGCTTATCTTATACAACACTATTGGTATATACCCTACATTTTTCTTTTTTTTTTTGGATATATATTTTGTGAAAATATTTTGAAACGTGCGTGGAGTGTCGGTTATGCATTATGAATCTATTTATTATGCGAGAATGGGTCGATTTTACTCTTAAGAGAAAAAAGAATATTATCTTATCGTGTTATAATATGAAGTAACTTGTATGGATTTGATTTTACCAAATATCATTTTCAACCTTCAAGAATGAAGAATACAAGCACTTGAGGAAAAAGGGCGGAGAGCCTTCACAATCCCATCAATTTGTTATCTTAGCCAAATCTCTTACTTTATGAATCATATATCCATTTAATGGTTATTAGTGGCTTTTTCCGTGACAACTTTTTAATTCTCTCTTCGTTTGTAAATTTTCTAAATATATATTTTTAGTATTTATTTTAATTTTAGATGATGTATTAATGTCAAAGTCATGTAATCATACTTCAATGAACAGAACATTAAATGAATTTAGACGAGAATTGAAAGTAAATTTTAGGAAATATTGTTGAAAGGGAGGGGTTGGGAAAATGTCACGCACGCACCCATATCTTCACCCACTTTCACCACCCCATTTTCAAAGTTAATTAACAAACAATCCCTCTCCCACTTTCTCACTACTTTACACTGCTCTATAAAATTACTCATTTGCCCCTATCTTTCACATATTTTGATACCCTCCTCCCCTCCCTACTAGAATTTTGGATTTAGAATTGAAAAAGCTTATGCTTCTGCTTACGCATTTCTATATATAAGATCTAAAAGCATGAATTTGATCCATTTGGCCGCACAACCCCAAAAAAAGAAAGCCCACAAATTTTTTTCTTATCAAATAAATTATCTATTCTTGTGAATGTGAATGTGCATATTCCTTCAATAAAGCTTGGAATGGAACTGTGCACAGTGCACAAGGCATAAAAAACCCCATTAATAATCATCATGAAAACTTAAGGCTGCGTTTGGCTATTGCTTGCTCCGAATTTGATATCAACTTAAAAGAAAAAAGGATCTTAAAAGTCGCTTCCATTTACAACAAAATTTAAAAATCTAAAATTTATAAAAGAAAAAAAAAGTCAAACAAAAAAAAATTAGAAAAAAAGGTTAGGGATATTCTCTTTTACAATAAAAAGCCATATCTATGATCTTTTTTCCTTTCCTTTCCTTTTCTTTTCTTTTTCCCCCCATTTTGCTTTTTGCCCACAAAATCTTCCCCTTCTAATCCTAGAAAAAGAAAAGAAGATCAAAGAGAAAAAAAAAAAAAAACAAAGTACCACTTTTCTTTAGCGAAAAAGGAAAAAAAAGAAAGAAGGAAATTCCTATTCTCTGGGTGGCTAAAGCTGAGGATTAGAACTCTCTGGGGTCGACAAAAATCGACAAGCCAGGTGGTGATTTGGTCCAGTCACCGACAGAGCCGTCGCTATAGTCTTCCCCGAGGCGCTTGATGCACCACAGATCCTCCTCGCACGACAGCATTTTCCAGTGAGGAATCGCCGGCCGGAGCGGCTCCCTCGCCGACACCTCCGTCGCCACCACCCCACACCCACGCTCCTTGGCCAGATTGTGCGCGTACCCACACAGCGCCTTCATCAACTTCCCCGCCGCCGGGCCCTCCCCTCCCAGCCCGTACAGAAAGTGCAGCCCGAACGGCCTGAACAGCTCCGGCACCGAAGGCAGGCGCAGCCACGGAAACGCCCGATCCAGGACGCGTGTCGTTCTCGCCAACGTCCGCTTCACGCGTGACGCTCCACGTACCTGGAGCGTGAACACGTCCTTGCAGTTCCACACACTCAGAACCGCCCACGACTCGGGCGGGTCGAGCAGGAAGCGGTCGGACCCGGTCCAGGAGTAAGAGCCACGTGGCAGCGCGAGAAAGGTGCCGAGTGTGAGTTTGTTACCGAGGACGGAGTCAATGTCGCGGGGGAAAAACTCGGTGGTGGAGAAGCGGCGGCGATAGAGAATCTCGGCGTCGGCGCGTGAGAGTGGGAGGATTGTGACGCGATGGGACAGCGGGACTCGGTGGGCGAACACGGGATTGACAAGGATGGCCGGTGTACGGAACTTGGAGTAGCCGCATTTTTCGGTGAACAGATTAACCGAAGCAACGTTGTCGTTTTCCGTTGCTATGTACGAATACTCGGCGCCATTCTCTCTGAACCACTCCTCCATTCCGCGCACCAGCTTCAGCCCAATTCCCATCCTCCTGAAAACACAATATGCCCACCAATCCAATCAGAAAGGAAAAAAACCTCTACAATCACCCAAAAAACAAGGAAAAAAAAGAGAGAAAGAAACGAATATGTTGATGATACATACCGGTGGGCGGGAGAGACGCGGAGGCCCAAGATGTAGGCGAGTTTAGTGAAAACGGGGACGTGTTTGGAGGGGGGATCGTCGTGGGTGGTGGTTTTGGGAGTTCGGGAGAGTTTTTTACCGCATGTAACGGTTTTGATGCAGCCTCTAATCATCCCCAGTATCTCGTTCTCGTCGCCCGTCGACGCCACCTGTTGAAACGCCAACACCATAATGAGGGTCAGCACAAACAACAAAACCCAATTACCAAACCAAACCCTCTCCCTCTCCCTCGCATTTATTGTTATTGTTATAAGAGAGAGAGGGTTGGTTCGGGGGGTTACAAATTCTGGAAAAAGACAAAAGGGGATTGGATAGGTGAAAGTATGGGGGGGGGAAGGGGAAGGGGAAGGGGAGGGGATTAGAAAGAAATGGAAAATTTAAAAAAAAAAGAAAAATATATACCAGCATGAGGAAGGCAGGGGAATTGCGGACCCTGCAAATTGGGTCACCCAAGAGGTCGGTGAAAAGACAGAGTTTGCCGCTTGGTCCAACTTCGCACCTTCTCTCCACATCTTCCACCCCCAAGCCATCTTTACTCGCATCGAACTCTCTAATCACTATTTCTCTCTTCCTTATCATCTTCTTTCTTTTCTCCTTTTTCTCTCTCACAATACCAGTAACCCAGAGCAAACAGACGACAGTGATCGAATGAGAGAAATACACATGCAGCTTCTAATTTGGCCACGAAACAGAGCAGGGAGGGGAAGGGGGTTTATATAGGGGGAGGGGTAGGGCTCAGAGTCTGCACCCTTTTCAAGGCCAGGGGAGAGGGAGATAGATAGATATCCAAATAACGTGGGTTGTAAGAAAGAAAAAAAAGGGCAGGGTTCGAAATTTGAGAAAGTATGGGATGGTGGAGGACGGGGGAGGGGGGTTTTTATAAGGCGGGGAAGATAATTAGGATATATATATAATGTAAAAATGGGTAATTTTGGCGAAACGCAAAAGGAAAAGACTCAGGAAATTGAATTTTGGGCTGAGTTGGAAACCCTTTGACGTTCTCTACAAATATGATATTTTATTTTGCCTTTTGGTTTTGGCTCCATAGAGGAAAGAAGAGGAAGATGTTCATCATTGCACAGGATTCTCCAATACGACCACCCTTTAAGTACCTGAATTTCACCCCTCTCTCTCATCCCATCCCCTTTATATTTAATAATTCTTGTTCTTCTGTTTTCGTCTCTGTCTCTTTCCTCCTCTTCCTTTTCCTTTTCCTCTCCTATTTAAGCAATATAAATTAATAATAATAGCAATAATAATTCACACACACATTTAAAGAAAAAAAAACGAAAAAAGAACAATAATAATACTCTAGTAGCCTACTCATAAATGTTATTAGAACCAAAGAGAGAGAGAGAGAGAGAGGAAGAGAAGGGCAAAAGTTTGTAAGAGGAAGAGGAAATGGCGGCTATGGCTGCGCTTTAAATGGGTTCTGATTGGGGTTTTAATCATTTATTTCTATGAAAGGAGGCCTCACCCCATCATCACTCTTCTGTAATCATTACCCCCTTTCCACTATCCCTTTTCAGTTTTTTTTTTTGCCCTTTTTACTGCCTCCATTTCTCACCCATTACTTCTCTAATTAATTGTTAATTTTAATTGATCACTAAAAATTCTTTTTACAAGAAGGTTTGTAAATTGGTTGTATTGCTTAATCAGTAAAGAGAAAAATTAGGCAGACTTAATTATAAAAATTTGGATGCATGAGGCGGCAAGGTGGAGTTGGTTCATGTCATGAGCATGATGGAGGGGTAAAATTGAGAATTCGGAGTATAGTGTGTGATAAAAAAAAAATAATAAATTCTCTAGGGAAGTTGTGAGTTTGTGACGTGGCGGAAGGGATGGAAATCTCCTGAATTTTACGGCCGTTGGATTGGATGGATGGGGGTTGGGGCTGGATAGCGGCTTTCTTAACTTAAGTCGCGTGGTTTTCCCGATGATTATCCACGTCGCATCGTGGCCATCCATCATGATCATCATCTACAGTCGCAATCATCGTGGCCCTTCTCATCATTACGGACGGCTGCGATCTTGCCACGAAAAGGAAGGCTAGATTTTGCCAAAGGACACCTACCCCTACCCTTCCCTTTCACAAACTGGCACCGCAGTCCTACACATGATCTGCGCTGCCCTTAGCCTGTGGAGACAATTTTATATTTATTTTTTTTTTCCTTTTTTCTTTGTTGTAATTTTCTTTTTCCTAAATAGTTGTTGAAGAGCATAGTGGGTGATGGATTGGCAGGGCATGTAACTTCCGCCGTTTGGTTATTTGGCAAAACTGTAATTATTGCAAAACAGAGGGGTATATTAAAACAGTGGTGGTTACGTCACTGCTAATCAAATGGGGCTACTGAAATTACCAATTAATTATCCAATCATTTAGTCTTAAACTTGAATAATTAATTAAGTAAACTCCATTTTGAACCGGTTTGGTGGGCCATGCAGAGTGAGTGAACACATAACAATTCCAAAAATTCCCCCCCTTTACAAAATTACTTGAAAATGATGTGATTATCTTTTAAATATTAAATTATCTGTAAATAACCACTCTTAAGAGTGGGAGACTATGGAAGTCAATAACAAAGCACCAAAAATCCACCTCTATTTTCCCCCAAGTTTGGCTTACATATATTTTTCTCTCTTTTTTTGTTTTTTTTTAAATTTTCATTTACTTTAAACAAATTGATTGATATGACATAGGAACATGATTTAGACTTCAACCTATGACAGAAATGATAAATTTATAATTTTTTTTTGTCACTCCTTCAACTTTGGTCTAAAATACATTTTAACCAAAGCTTTCACATCACATCTGGTTAAGGCATATTAACTCCAAAATGATATTATAATTGTCTACTAGATATTTGAGACCTTTGATTTGACACCTACGTAACCATTAGTTTAAATGCTTCAATTATTGTCTTTGCTCTTCTAATAATACAACCTTAAATCCCCGTGCTCTAATCTTTGCTCTTTCCCTCCAACCTTAAAAGAATCTCATTTTGATTAATTCCTTGATGCAAATAACAATGCCATGGTCGTCATCACGATAAACAAACCCAATCCAACTTATGTTAATATCATTCACATTAATTTAATATCTCTAACTTAATTTTATCCATGGATGCTTCTGTTTTTGTCTTTGATTTTTTTCAATTATCTTATGGGATATTTAATAATATAATATGAATATAGAGAATTATGGTGATGGAAATGAAAGATAGATGATGACTTGAATGATTTGGAGTTACTGTTAAGGTTTTGTGAGGATGTGAATCATGTAAGCAGAGCTCCATGTGTTGTCCACTTCCTTGAACAGTTCTCTTTGTTTTTGTTTCATTTTTGTTTTGTTTTGTTTTTTTTTTCTCGCTCTCTCTTCCTCTAGGGAATATTTACAGTGGAGAGGTGGAGGTACATGCTTGAAAGAGGAAGGATTTTTGTTTTGGGGGATCATGATAAAATTTGTCAAACAAGTAAATTGCCGAGAAGCTCACCACCACCACAACCAAAAAGAAAAAAAAAATTGAAAGTTTTTGAAAAGGGAAATAAATGGAGACGGCTATATATATTATGTTGGAAAGTTCTTGATTTGTACCTCGAATTTTCCAGCCGCAGCCACGTGTGTTAAATTTAAAAATGAGAATGTCCCATTAATGTTCTCCCACTTCTAAAATTTAGACCCCAAGTTGGCAAATTTCTCATAATCTAAAGGAATAATTACAACCAAATCCATATTAATATTAGTATGAAGTTTTAAAAATAAATCAAAATAATAATAAAAAGTGGATCCCCTTTCCACTAAACCAGAAAGCAATTGGAATGTATACAAAGAATCTAGGTAGCCACCCATCCAAGTTGGTAAAAGGAAGTGGAGTATATTAATATATATATATATATATATAAGGAAGCACATAGAAAAAAAAAAAAGAAATATTAGAAGATATGTAAGAAAAGAGAGGCAGAAAAAAGGAAGTAGGGCCAAGAGATATTCATTGATGTTGATATTGGCCTTGAATGTACATAATATAAATATGGTACATTCAAAGTACACTTGTAAATTACACACTCTCTCTCCATAGTCTAATTTCCTCTATATATATATATATATATTAATTTTCCTTCTTTGCAATATCCCACAGTGACAGTACAATTGGATTTCCCAGCCTTTTGTAGGCATTAATGAATTTGCATATGCTTTTTGCCCCTAAATCTATTTCCATCTTTGATCTCTATTCAATCTTTCAAACAAAACAAAATAATAATAATTAAAAAAGAAAAATTTTCATTTCACGTCTTGTTATGAGCGATTTTTTGAAAATTTATACGCGTGTCACTCATTGGTTAGCCATACGTGAATTAATTAAAGTTTTTCGTTATGATCTACAATGCATTAAATTTAAAATGATGAGTATGCTAAATGATTTGATTGGGTTGGTGCTTCTCATAGATGGGAGAAGTAAGATGAACTTATCTAAAACGGTCGGTAATATAGGAGCTCTTTTATATATAAACGCCAAATGAGTACACGACAAATTAGATTAAAGTTCAAATATGGTATTACGTCACTTGTTTTGTTGAAAATTTTAACTACTGTCTCTCTCTAAATGGTAATTTGACCAAGTGCTCAAATAAGTATACCGTTACCGTTAGTTGAGGTGACCAACCAACCACTTATCATATTTAACAAATTAAGAAATGATATGCGAACGTCCAATTACCATTCCAAATTAGTGAGTACTATAGTAATGGAGTAATCATTATTAGTTTTCTCGGAGTGGTATAGTGACAAAGACCGTAACTTGAGTCTTGTGGTATCACCCATCATGAGATTTTAGGGACAATCCATGTGCTGGTTCATGTGTTACTAAAACCATGCAACGAGCCTCTATTATAAGGATCTATAGTGTAGTCCCATGATATTTATTCTGAAAAATTAAAAAAAAAAATTATCCATACAAGTAAAAGACGTAGACATGAGATCATTCTTGAAATATATAATATTTTTTTATTTAATCCTACGAACTCAAATTTTAAATATATTGGAGTTAGCATCGAAGCGATTTTCGACGAAGAAAGCTTTAGCATTTCTACTTGTCAAGATCCGAGCAACGAAGACAGGAAACGGGTCAACTCATAAATTTTTCAATCAAAATTCAACTAGGACATGCATGTAGAATAAATCCAAATTAAAAGATTGAAATTTAGATACAAAGATTTAATCTTATACGAAAACCTTAAATGAATTGCATTATTAGTAGACAAGAAAGGCCATATTTAATAATAAATTTTATAATATGGTTTTTTCAAAAAATATATATTATTAAAGACAGCTAATATAGCTTATAGGCAGTAGGCTAGCTAGGTAGGAATTCAGATTCCATATTACAAGAGACAAAGAAAATATATGAAGCTGTTCTTCTTCTGCAACTGTTACATTATGTTTCATTGTCTGCCATTAATTTTACATTAGCTCGTTTTTTAATTTGAAAAAAATTGATTTGTCCTTTCTTAATAATATTAATTTTTAACTAAAGAACATGAAATTTGATGTTCCAAATTTATAGATCCAACGACGGGGCCAAGTCAAGCAACAATAGACACTGTATTCAAAATAATATCATTAATTTATTTAAAGTATTACATGGTTAATCAACTCTTAAAATGTTTACTGGATATTTTATTAGGAGTTAAACATAAACATACACTATTAATTATTAATAGCTTTTTTATCATATTTTATATTAGAATTATTTTAAAGATCTTCTTTTACTTCGACAAGATGTGAAAGTGAGTATTCGAATTTTCAACCTTTTATTAAAAATATATATATTACACTATTGAATTATGTCCAAATTAACCTTAACTTATTTTTAAGATTAGGTTATTTTCAAGATTTTTTTTTTTACAAATACCTTATCAATGTTATCATATATATAATATTTCGAGGGAGGGCATACTTTTTATTATATTCCTTATTAAAAAATAATACTTCTTGATGATGATGCTGGGATGACAATGACAAACACAATAATTAATAAATGACCAATGATAATGACGTTGATTAAGACCATAATGAAAGGCACAACAATACTTAGTATAACGCCAACAAACTTAATTACCATATTAAATCCACTTTAATTATTTGCCACAGATTGGATTTTATGCTAATAACCGTTTAAAATTAGTATATGCAGAAAGGAAAATTTTTGGACTATAGGACATTCTTAATTATTTCTCAAATCAATGATTGTTTAGTCTAAACAAGGAGATAAACTAATTGGGCATATTACCATGAATATACTTGTTAAAATATGGAATTAGCATAATATAAACTGCAATTTTGAAATGAATAGACTAGATTACAGGCGAAGATTCTTGTTCTTTTATTTGTTCTTTTCATCATCATGATTATTATCATCACAATAATACATATTAATAAAATGTGATACTTAAAAATATATGTAATATATATATATCAATTTTCAAGAGCATATTAAATTATTCTTTCTTGCTTCATGTAAGGGTCGAGACTATCAAATTTGGAATCAAATCAAAGATTTTTCAGAGTTTTCTAACCAAAAGAAGAAATCAACGATCCAATTGAAAAGAATGGAACCATTATGTGATCATGATGATTATTCAACTCCATTATCCTTAGAATAGAATAATTGGAGGAAAAGAGAATTAGTTAGATTGTCTTATTCAAGATAAGGATATCTGGAATCTCACTTAACTCTTCTCGATTTTCATTTGTGTGATTAAATTTCGGTTCGAATCGATTGGCTTGATAAGATGATAGAAGAGTCCATTCAAAATAGTTACACAACATCATAAAAAGATTCCTACAAAAATAATGGCTTACAACTATCAACAATCTTTTCGTTGATTCAAATTAATTAGAAACTTAGATTGATCAGACTGATGAGGGATCATAACGCACAAAACCATTACTCGAATTTTGGAAGTGATAAAGTAAAAAAAGATAATAATAGCGTAAATTAGAGGTCGGGTGGACCACAAAGGTTATTGATAGATATATGGAAGGGTTTGCCCCCTCAGAAACACTAGGTCCCATAAAAGGGGGTTGAAAATTTCTCCCAACCATATGATTTATGGGTTGGAAAAAGAAATAATAATAGTAATAGTGATGAAGAAATTGGGTGTTGGTCAAAAAGAAGAACATGGGTCTTCGACAGGTTTGATGTTAAGTTAAGATGTTGTATCCAAACATGAAAAAGAGGAAAACAGTTAAGGGACAAAACCAAAGACAATTGCCTTGGGAAAAATCTATGCTACGGATCTTGTTCCCCTTCCTCTTCCCCTTTTAAAATCTATCTCAAATTTCGTACTCCTCTCGGTTCGACCTCATCATCAAATTATCATATACGTATTATATACCGCTTTTCAGTTTTGTTTCTAATATTTTAAAATTTTAAAATAAAAGTGATTTAAAGAGTAATGACATGACATTTTAAAATATTATATTCATCGTAGACTTAAATAGCGTTAGTTGGATGTTTCAATAGAGTTTCAAAAAAATACATCTATGAGTATAAAATAATGTTTTTAAATATTTTAAAACTTTAGAGACAAAAGTATATTTAATTGATATGACTTTTGAGACGATGGAAAGTCTTTTAGCGACAATTTAAGCATGATGCATAATCAATCAATACATTAGTAACTATGAATTGTAGAGTTCAAATCTATATTATATATCTGAGTTATAATACTATAAAAATATTTCTAACTAATCGAAAATATTTTTTCAAAAATTGTCAATCAAACATGAATTTGAAACTGTTTTCAAACACGTTATTGTTTTATCCCAAATTTATAACACTATTTTGAAAAATCATCTCAAAATTACTATAATATTTAAAAAATCAACGTAGTTTAAATAGTGTAAAGGGATATTAATAAAGTTCCAAATGACAGTAGATGTTTTGGGCAGCAGGAAGCAGAGAAAGAGAGATGTAGGCCCCCTCCCAAACACCCAAATCTTCATAATATTAAGCCGTGTTCGGTTCTTGGATTTCACGTGGATTAAACTTTAGAGGGTTTTTTTTTCTTTTTTTTTTTAATTAGACCAATTATATGCCAATAATACCACACAGAGAGAGAGGGAGGAATTAATATGAAAAATGTAGTGTCTACAACGTGGGTGAGTTTAATTATTTTAAAAAAGAAAAGGGGTAACAATACAAATGTAAAGCAAGGAAACATGTTGACTATAATGTTGGAAAATGTCAGCCCAAAGGGAAGGAAAGGTGATTAATCAATCTAATGCAAAACCAAAAGCAAGATTAAAAAATTAATTAAGACAGTTGGGTCCATCCTTTCTATGCTTAATTTTCACACCCTAATTACATATCAAGGCAAACCCAAATAAATTAAGCATTTAAATTAGTGGGGGAGATGGGATTTATTTATATACATCCATCCCATGGCTGTGTTGTGGTTTGGTGTGGCTCGAGGAATCAATAATCTTCTACATATGATAATCTTCTACATATGATAATCATATGATGTGGGATTAGGTCATATAGAGAGAGAGAGAGATTAAAGTTTTCTCTCTCTAATTAATTTCAGTGTTTAGGTACCTAATTAAGCTGTGCCCTCCTTAATTAATGGTTGATTAATGAATGGGTTTCGACCCAAAAAGAAAAAAAGAAATATAGAAGAAAACAAAAGTTGGGTGCGATAGGACTTTGGGATAGGTTCCAAAGTCCCATCGTAGCTAGGTAGGCCATTTCTTTTAAGGGCATCGAGACCTTCAAATTACATTACCATATCTGAAAATATTTCTGCTTTCTATCAAATTATGCGTATGATATATATGGTGTGCAAAAATTTTGCAAACTTTTTTTCAAGTCAAATCTTGGACTGGACTATCTCCCATTCCCTTCCTTCAGAAAGATCATTGCCCATTGTTTCTCTCTCATGCATAATAGTGATGTAGAAAGAGAGAGAGGTTTGTTCTGAGACTTTTGACCATGTACCTCCACTTTTTGACCTACTCAACAGAACCCATAAAAGAGAATAACTTAACCAAACAAACACTGGCCATTACTAGACAAAATTAGGTACATTTCACCCTGAAATTAGTAGATAAGACATCAACTACCTTTCTCTCGACCATGAAGCTTCAATACCTTGTTAAGAGTTAAAAGAATACGTTAAAAAGATAAGAGACCTAACAAAAATTTATAATATAATATAATTACTTATTATCAATTGATTTTAAGATGAAACTCTATACAAATTGATATGGTATCAGAGTCCAAAAACCTCGAACGAACATCCAAACCAAGATCTCACATTGAAAAGATAAAAATACATGATAAGAGTTTATAATATAAGTAGGCTATTCCTCTCATTACCAATTGATCTTGAGATTGATCTCTTAAAGATGGTACGATATTGCATAACTTTGTTTTTGGGTGACCTCCTCTATATAAAATTGATTATTCTCTTGTCTAACCAAGGTGAGATTTTATTTGCACATCTTCGCAACCTCAGCACACCCACCCTGCAATTTTTGAACTTAGAAAAACTATGATGTGTGAAACTTACCTACAAAGGCATTAATATTAGAGGATACCAATAGGTCTCTTAATTATTAAAACTATAGAATTTTTAGACAATCATCTCGTTTTTGTCTACGAATAGATCTTCCTGTTAATCATAACTAAAAATTCAAGCATCCTCACTCCTCATTCTCTGCATT